>NW_008693332.1:6046-11111 GCF_000695815.1 Acanthisitta chloris | reverse complement strand
TCCATTCGACAACTCATTTGAAACAAATTTGCAAAGTTAAAAATAAATTGCAAGGTACTCTTTCAATCAGAGGAATTTTCTACCAAGCGTCTTAGGAATCTTCTACCAAATCCTTTATACTTGAATGAGTACTTATCCTAGGGGATCATAATTCCCATAATAGGTTGACATATACAGGCAAAATGTCTATTGAAGCTATCACAATTTGTGGGCATAAAGTTCTATGCCAAGTTACAATATAGCATATCAATAAAAACCTGTTTTCACAGTTTACCTAGAATGGTAAGCATGGTAAAATTTTATTGCTGAAAGCTCCCTATAGAGAATGGGGAATGGAGGGAGAGAGCAAGCCTGTGGATTATAAAGTAGCAGTGAAATGCACCTGGCAGCAATCAACACAAGTCAATGAGAACATGTAAATCCAAAATTCATGCAAAGAAATTTGTTACACATGTTTCACACACAGTCCTATGGAGGGGAGACCCAAAGAAAAGTCTTTTATGGCAGTACTCTCTAACCATTGTAATGCTTCACACATAAACTTCACAGCTTCATACAATGGATCATTCGTGAGATATCTAGATCTGAAGGTATCTAGATTTGGAAAAAGCTTATAAAGGTGCAGGAATATTCATTCTGACGTAGCTCACATGTTGAAAAAATAACTACTGTTGATCCTTTGATCTTTGCAAAAAGGGTTTATTGATTTATTCAAAAGCTATTTTTTTCTACGTTCTCTCTCTGAAGAAAGAATTATTTCCTAGTCTGTGATGGATATCATAAGTCTATATCTTCATGATTAACCTAGAAAATTAATCTTGATGTGACAGTAAGGACCCAGAAGCAGCCACTCTGCATTTGGAGCAAAGATTTTGTATATTATTGTGTCCGAAGACACTTATAAATGAAGATGGTGCACAGCAGGCCATGTCAAACTGAACATGAAAGTAAGCAGTTGCAGCTCTCCCCTGGGAATGGAGTGAGAAGGGAGTAGGCAGGTGCAGTTGGCCTGTGGGGCTGGAGTGAAAAAGGAGTAAGCAGTGATAAGAAAACTTAAGCTAAGGAAAACAAAAGGATAATAAGCCTTGACTGATTGCCAAGCAGCCC
The DNA here is from genome assembly GCF_000695815.1 of Acanthisitta chloris. Taxonomy (NCBI): domain Eukaryota; kingdom Metazoa; phylum Chordata; class Aves; order Passeriformes; family Acanthisittidae; genus Acanthisitta; species Acanthisitta chloris. The sequence goes on along the minus strand of NW_008693332.1, from coordinate 10,004 downwards.
ATCAAGGATACTTAGAGGTGATGATGAGGAAGAGGAAGGAAGTAATGACCCCCAGAGGAGACTGATGACCACCCTTAGGCTCCACATGTATGCATAGAGCCACAAAACATAGGTTACCAAAGACATGTTGGTGCCCAAAAATTCACACCCACCTCCTCCTGTTGTGTACCAGTCATGTGAGGGTGACGCACCAAAATTATGGTATATAAGGCCATGCACACCTTCTGTGGGGGGCTCTCCAGAACTCAAGGGCCACGTTGCCTCCGTGGGGATGCCTACTAAGATTCTGCACCTGCCACCCCCTCAGAATGGGATTCTGCACTTGACCATTCGTCTTATCACTCTTGGGGTCAGTATGTACTTGTAATTGTTACAGACATGATTTTCCCTTATTAGCGTAGTAGATTTTATATCCTTTTTTTAAGAGCATGAATATATGTAGGTGGAATAAATAATTTTGAGTGTGTATGTCTATCCCATTATCTTGGAATCCTCAAGCCCTGGAACAATTATTTATTAACCAGGCAGGTTGGTCCAAGAAAATTATTTTCTGACAGAAAGACCACTTTATGATTCCATTGTTTCAGTGCTATAGGAAAACACGGACTAAAGGCCCTAAAATGTTGACTATGCTCACATACATCCTCAGGCATAAATACATCTTGCGGTATCATAGTTATAAACATTTCAGAATCCATGATGGTGTACATTTTAAATCATATATGAATTGAAAATTCTTTGACTTACTAGGTTTGCTCTTCGGAGACTTAAGTATTGGCACACATGAAGAAGAGCAGGTGAAGAAAACTGGACATTTTTCAGAAAATGAACATCAGAGCTACCAAACAAAAGGAGAGTTACGACTGTGTGGCAGATTTGTTAGATTTATGTTAGATTCCACCTAGAAAGAGACTTTTAACACCATGAAAAAGATATGTCAAGACAGTCACATCACTCATCATGTAAACAATAAATAGTCTCTCTAATCTTTCTATTTCTGTCATTTTTTTATGGGGCGACTTTTCTGTTTTCTAAATTATAAAATGCTTTTCAACTTTGAAATTTTCTTCTTCCTTCCAAAAGCATGATTAAAAGATACTATTTCTATGTAGTTCTATTCAGATTCAGCATGATAAAAATTTAACTTGCTTTTGTACTTGTGCCATGCTTGCACACAGCCAGAGTTTATGCTTCTTCAGACAATAGGAATATGCTTATATTTCTACAAGATAATATTAAGTTCTCTGTGCTTCACCACTTATTAATATTTTTTTAAAAAATGAACAATTTCTGAAAGGGTCTTCAGGCATATTGAAAATTTGCAACTTTTTGAATTTTTTTATTTATTTCTCATTTCATGTCAGTGTCAGTATTCTTTCAAAAGGCTAAAAGCAACTACTATCAGACCATGTTTCTGATACAATCCCTGTATGCACTATCCATTCGTTACACAATATTCTACAGCACTACAACAAAACAAAGCACTATTTCATGAAAGCTAGATGAGGTCTGTTATATGCCTTCTGACACAGATGATTTAAAAATGGCATTTGTAGATCACTGTTATTGAATATATAGGAGCATAGAGGTGTATTCTTAAAGATTTGGCACAAGGCTTTCTCTCTTGAAGTGTGATTGTTTTACTTCATTTGATGTGACGCTATTTCTGATTTTGGTGACCTGATACCAATTTTTTGCAAGAACCAACTAAAGAAGGTACTACTTAAGGTTCTTAAATTTTCACTGGTTTCACGTTCCAGTTTTCTAAACTGTGGAAAAAATTTATTTCACTGAAGGAAAAACAATGTCTTCAATAGTAATGATGATTTTTCTACATATTGCCAGGAAAGCCTAGACATTGCTGGAAACTGTGGTTCTTCCTGAAATGCTTTGAAAGGTTCTGCTTCTTCGCAAGGGTCTTAAGGATAGCTTGGAGAAGCAGGATTTACAAATGGTATGAAACAAGCTATAGTGGAACTTTGCCAGCCCTGAACTGGTCAGGCAGTTGGACCAAATGATTGTAGGTTCCTTCCAAGTGAACTACTGTGTTATACTCTGTTCTATTCTGTTCTACTCTGTCAGACAGTGATATGAATTCAATTAATGTTACATTTTAACTCTCTATATTTCAAGATGATAAATTAGCATAATTGTTTAATATGAGATCTCTTTTCTTTCATATTGTGTTATTCAGTTTTGAATTCCAACTGTGGCCTCAGTTGAAGTTACTAAAAAAATATTACAGGGAATAAATGGAAGGCTTTTTATATCACTATTCATATTAGTGGTCATGTGCTTTTTAAAGACTGAAAAAGCAACAAAAGAAAGAATATGTCATGTTACTATTGATTTAGTTCATTAGATGTTAAAAAATTTGGGGTTTGTATGAGTTACTTCAAGAAATTTAACACAAACTTCAGTCAGGCAATGCCCTTTCCCTGTCTGTATAGGGAGAGCACTGGTATGGTCATCTGTTTTTTCATTGAATAACTGGCAGCTAGCCTTTAAATTTTATTTAGTTGTGTAAAAAAGATTGGGAAAATTCTATTTCTGTGAACAGTATTTTGCATTTAATTTCCTGGTTCCCACATTTCATTTTACACTAGCATATTTTTGGTTTTGTTTTGACACTTGATATGATGGTCACCAACATGAGTGAGTTGATCAGGGACATTAAGACTGGATGAAGCCTAGACTGCACTGATCATGCATTTGTGGAGTTTGCAGTCCTGAGGATATGAGTCAGGTGAGGAGCTAAGTTAGACACCTGAACTTAAGGAAAGTACTTAAGCTGGAAGCTTAAGTTCCAGCTCTTCAGGAGCCACTCAGGAAGACAGTCCTGCTCTTCAGGACTTCCAGCTCTTCAGGAAGATAGTCGTAGAATCCTCAAGGTTGGAGGAGACCTCTGAGATCATCAAGCCTAACCACTAACCTGCCACTCTGCTGTAACCCCTAAACTATATCTTCCAGCGCCAAATCCAGAAGTCTCTTAAACATTTTCAGCAATGGTGACTCCACCACTTCCCTGGGCAACATAGTCCAATACTTGACCACCCTAGCAGTGAAATTTTTTTCCGAATATCTAATCTAAATCTCCCGTCTCAGTTTATGACTCTTCCCTCTAGTCCTCTCACTGCAGGAATGGCAGAAGAGACCATTCCACACCTCTCTACAATGCCTTTTCAGGGTGGAAGTTCTGCCTCTGGCTCTACCTACATCATCCACTATTGAAAACTCGATCATTTTGTGGCCACTGTGGCCAAGACAGCTGCTGACCATCACATTCTCCACCAGTCCTTTTTTCTTCAAACACCAAGTCTAGCAGGACACCTTCCCTGATGGGCTCATTTATCCATTGTGTTAGGGAGTTGTCTTACACACACTCCAGAAACTTCCTAGACTGATTTTTCTCTGCTGTGCTGTATTTCCAGCAGTTGTCTGCAAGCTGAAGTCCAAGGGTTGGTGACCATGAGAGTTCTGCCAGCTGTTTTTAGAAAATCTCATCTGACTGTTCATCCTGGTTGAGCGGCCTACAACAAGACTCCCACCAGGACGCCTGGTGCTTTGACCTTCCCCTAATCTTTGCCCATGTGCAATTGACTTTATTTTCACCATTGTCAATTTGAGTACAGTCTCCCTAACATCACTCATCTCTCCCTAACACGCATCACTACCCCATCACACCTCTTGCTACACCTGTCCCTTCTTAAGGGCTTATAGCTGTCTATTTTAGCATTCCAGTCATGAGAAGGACGCCTGGTGCTTTGACCTTCCCCTAATCTTTGCCCATGTGCAATTGACTTTATTTTCACCATTGTCAATTTGAGTACAGTCTCCCTAACATCACTCATCTCTCCCTAACACGCATCACTACCCCATCACACCTCTTGCTACACCTGTCCCTTCTTAAGGGCTTATAGCTGTCTATTTTAGCATTCCAGTCATGAGATGCATCACA
>NW_008693332.1:0-5995 GCF_000695815.1 Acanthisitta chloris | reverse complement strand
GCTTCTAGCTCCTCCTGCTTGCCGCTCATACTGTGTACATTAGCGTACATGCACTTCAGCTGGGCTACTGACTTCACCCCCATCATAGATATCCCAGCCCCAAGCTCTTCTCTAGTGAGCCTGGTCTTATCTCTTTCCCACTTTGAGCCTAGTTTTAAGATCTCTCAATCAACCCTACTAACTCCTGGGCCATAATCTTTTTCTCTCTCTGTGTCAGGTGAACCCTGTCTGACATGCACAGGCCCGGTGCCATGTAAGCCATCCCGTGATCAAAAAAACTGAAGTTCCACTGTGACACCTGCCCCGTAACCATGTATTTTGTCAGTCTGGCCCTCCTATTCCTTTCAGTTCTTTCCCCTATGGGACAGTTAGCATGGCTTCACGAAGGGCAAGTCCTGCCTAACAACCTAGTGGTCTTTATTGATCAAGAGACTACATCAGTGGACAAGGGGAGTGTTATAGATGTCATTTTTCTGGACTTCTGTAAATCCTTTATTATGGTCCCTGACAACACCTTCTCTGTAAATTGGAGAAAGGTAGATTTGATGGGTGGACTGGATAAGTGGTTGGATGGTCATATCCGAGGGCAGTGATCAATAACTCAGTGTCCCAACAGAGATCAATGACAAGTGGTGTCCCTCAGGGATCTATGTTGGAACCAATGTTTTTAATGCCTTCATTAATTACAAAGATGAAGGGATTGAATGCATCTTCAGGAAGTTTGCAGTTGAAACCAAGCTGAGTTGTGCAGTTGACAAACCTGAAGGATGAGATGCCATCCAGAGGTACCTAGGCAAGCTCAAGCAGGACCATGGGATTCTCAGGAAGTCTAGAGGACCAAGTGCAAAGTGCTGTACCTGAGTCAGGGCAACCTCTGGTATCAATACAGGCTGGGGGGGGAACAGATTGAAAGCAACGCTGATGAGAAAGACTTGGAGGTGCTGGTGGATGAGAGACCGGACATGAGCCAGGAATGTGTGATTGCAGTCCAGAAAGCCAACTGTGTCCTGGGCTGCATCAAAAGAAGCACAGACAGCAGGTTCAGGGAGGTGATTCTGCTCCTCTAGTCTGCTCTGGTAAGACCCCATCTGGAGTACTGCGTTGAGCTCTGGGTCACCAGCACAGGAAAGATATCACAGACTTGGTCAGGTTAGAAGGGAGCACAGCTGGCCATGTGATCCAACCTCCCAGCTTAAACAGGGCCATCCTAGAGCACATGGCACAGGATTGTATCCAGAAGGTTCTTGAATATCTCTGGTGAGGGAAACTCTACAGCCTCTCTGGGTAATCTGTTCCAGTGCATGATGATTTGCACAGTAAAGGCGTTCTTTCTTCCTTGTATTCAGGTGGAGTTTCCTGTGCATCAGTTTTTGCCCATTGCATCTGGTCTTATTGGTTGGCATCACCAAGAAGAGCCTGGCTCTATCTTCTTGACACTCCCTCTTCAGATACTTATGTTTATTAATGAGGTTCCCTGAATGGGATTTGTGTCACCAAGTTTCAGTCATGGCAACGAACTCATAGCTTTCACTTTCACAGCACAGTGACTCCTAACTTCTCCTGTTTGTTGCCCATGCTCTTTGGGTTGATATAAAGGCATTTCAACTGAGACGCTGACCTTGTCGCCTTCCTAAAGGAACATATTTTATTTCCTTTGAGATAATTTTTTGGTGTCTCCTGGCTGGCATTTATTACCCTGGGAGTCCCTGGCTCATCCCTGGAAGACTGCAAGTGTGTTCCAGTGTGGCTAGCAGACTTCAGAGTCAGCAGGGTGTAGATGCACTTCAGCTGGGCTATCAATTTCACCCCCAACCCTGGCATGCTGTCCCTTGGCTCATCTCTGCCAAGCCTGATCTCATCCCCTTCCCCCTTTAAACCTAATTTAAAGCCCTCTTGGTCAGCCCTGCCAATTCACAGTCTGAGATAATTTTCCTGCCTTTAGACAGGTAAACCCTACAAAAACCGGGTGCCATATAAAGGACCCCACAAGCAAGAAAGCCAAAACATCACTGCTGGCATCAGTCTTTAAGCCACACATTGACAAGATGGGTCCTCTTGTTCCTTTCCACATTCTTCCCTGCTACTGAAGGAATTGAGGAAAACACCACCTGTGCTCCTGTCCCTTTGGCAAGTCACTCCAGTGTTTTAAAGTAATTTTTTTGATTGCTCTAGGACTTCTCTCATCAATCTTATCACTACCAATCTGGACAACCAGCTATCGGTAATAATCAGAGGGCTGAATCTGTTCAGCGAGTGTCCTAGTAATATCCCTTACCTGGTCCCCAGGGAGGCAGTAGATTGCCCTGTGGGATGAATCTAGTCAGAACACATGGCCCTTGGTTCCCCTCTGAAGGGAGCTGCCCACTACAATTACCCTTCATTCTTTTTTAGCACCTGTAGTTTTGATCTGTCTGGCTGATTGAACTGTTCTGGGCAAGCCCCCAGATAGACCTTCATCCCCATTATCATCTGCCTGGCCCTTGAGTTCCACAGCCTTGTTCCTATTCTCCAACAGAACTGGGGAAGGCAAAGAAGGCCAGGAGGGGATTCTCCTACCTCCCTGAGCAAGGACCTGTTTCCATTTCCCCTCATCTTTTAGGTCACTTCCTTCCTGATGACCAGAGTGTAGGGGCTCCTCTGGCTCTTGCTGAACTTCCATTCATTGCATTTCTCTCAAGAATGGAAGGAGAAGACTCCACCAGCCTGTTTCTCTCTCACACTCTCTGATACTCATCAGCCTCTCCATTTCCTCTTTAAGCTCTGCCACCCAGCTGAGAAGATCATTCACCTGGGTAGAATGCACATAGGTATTGTTTCTACTGTCCTATGAAATTAATACCAGGTTTGACCACTCCCTGCAGCTGGAGATGTGGACAGATGCATGCTTCTGAGGGAGTTCTGTCTGGGTCACGACACTTCTTCTAGCAATGATTTTCCTCGAAGTGAAAATCATTACTCAGTCTGTTCTAGTTGGGCAAATACCACCAGATATACAGATGTAAACTGTCACACCACATCCTTCTGACATGCCATGTCCTGTTTGCCTACCATGTTTACCATCCTCTGGGTTGCTCAAGCTCCTTAGAGTGGTTTATATCTTCCGTGGTCCTCCTGGCAATGCCTCGTACTCACCTGATTGGCTCATGAAGGCTTATGGGTCTTGACAGGGTTCTGGACTGCTACTCAGTCATCCCTGGGCTTGGGAACTCCCTGTACATCTTGACCTAATGCTCATCCCCCAATCTGACCTCAGTGGTCACTGCTGCTGCTGACTGCTCATTGACTGGGTAGGTTGTTCTGAGTGTGGTTTCATCATTACAGCGAAGCTGAGAAAGTTTTAATGTTGTAACAAATCAGTATGGGAAGAAGATAAATTGCTGAGTTTAGCCAAATATTTTGCATTAGGTCTTCAGAAATTACAGTGACAAGACAAGCAGGGATGTGTCTGTTTTCTTAGTTTCTTGCACTTCTATGTTGTTTTAATAAATGGAAAAACAAGTGGGGTAGATAGGATGCATCAGGATGCACAGGCCTCTTTTGGCTCATTGAAGTATCCGGACCTGGAAGAATGATAGCCAAGTATCCCTGTCAGACTTAAAAAGCTGCAATATGTGTAGTCAATTAAAATACTCACTTTACTGCTGTCTATAAATGTGTCATACATAACTGGTGACATTTTCCTTTCAAAGTCATGCAGAAATTTGCCCGATTGTCTTATTGAAGCAAATGCACATCACAGATGATTTTTTCTTGTATGTGCCATATAAACCAAAAGTCATGCCAAGAGGCTTCGTCTATGTTTTAAACTTATCAGTTATATGGTAGTTTTAAAATGTAGGTGAAGGATTTTGCCATGACTTTCAACCCTTTTTTATTCTCAGTGAAAATATATTTCTCCTAAATCCTCTTTTAAAGTCTAATGTTTATTGACAGTATTATGCAGTATCAAGTAACTGGTTTATAGTAATTATAATAAGAAGTTTTTCTTGTTTAATTACTACATTTCACTAGTCTATTTTTTCAAATTAATTATAAGCTAACTCAGCTGATAGTTGAAACTTTAATTACTAATGAATAATTTATGTATTAGAAATAATTAATATGAGTATAATTTGGAACACGAATCTTTGTCTTCATTAACGTCTTATAGAGAATCATTTCCAGAAACTTGTTACAAAATAGAATCAAATCATTAGCCTGGAGACGCATCTATACATACAGAAATTTTCCAGCAAAGTTTAACCAAAAATGATCAAACACTGCATCATTTGTCCTTAATAACTATGTGATTTGAAGCCTATCCAGTGCTTATACATTTCCATGAAAATTCTCTTAAGTCTCAGAAAAGTGAGAATCTTGCACTTTTACTGCTAAACAATTAACTTTATGTACTTGCAAAGTGCAAGGCAGGTAATGAGAAGACTGTGACTCTGTTATAACCTCTCATGTTTAGGAGAACTTTTTGCTTTTGAAACACCCCAGTCACTTCTACATTCTCTGCAGCTCATTCTTTTTTAAAGATGAGTCAATGTTTACAGGATGGATTTACCGAAGAGATCAACGAATCAGTACTGTTGACATATTTTGGAAAGATAATTAAACCTATTATTTTAGCACCTCTGAAAGACATGACCTAGATTGAAATTGGGTAGAAAAGGCCAAAATGGTTGATTCACAACAGCAAAGAGTTTGACAGTATAGCAGAAGAACAAATATAAGGACTTTCAGATGAGCTGTGTGTTGCTCAGGCAAAAGAGTAGCAGTTACCCAAATATTTTGATGTAATTACACTTTTGAAAAGAAAGATGTTATACTGATACAAATTTTCAGTATATGGATAATTCTACAACTGCCCATAAATGTAAAAGATGAAATTTGGAAAAATATTGAATGGACACAGTATCACTATATCTTCTCAACATGCTGAAAAGCAGTATTTAATGACAAGTTTGGTTTCTAAAACTGCTCAGAATACAGAGAAATTATTGAGGAAAACAACAAAAAAACCTTCATGAAAACTATGTACAAAATTATTGAGAGGATTTTTTTATATATGTTGTGTAAAAAAAAGAAAAGAGGAATGCAGTTACAGCATTTTGCATGAAATAAAATTGATATTGACAATTCTTCTAATTTCTCTGAAAATCCTCTCACTGGCCAAACTGCAAACCATCCTGGTTTCTTGTCATCTGACATGCAAAGAATTTTGGATTTATATCTTTGCTACAGGAATCTGTGGGACAGTTTTCATGATATAGAATTTTGATGGTAGTATCTTCAGAAAATATGACTCTGAAACAGTAAATTGTGGGACACATAATTTAATACTCATGCAGAAGTTGTATTGAGCAAAACACTAAGGGAAACCTCTGTCTAACTCTAAAATTCTAGGCTAGTTCAACACCATCAAAGTGAAGTATAATTCAGCAAGGTATGATGAAATACTAATAAAGTGATAAAATACAGTAAAATTCTAAAACTTTGCTATGGTACTTAACCAGCAACCCTTAAAAACACACATTTAGGAATACACCAAATTTCAAGGAAAATAGGAGCTTATGACTAAATGTTAATAAACCAATCTCCTGTGTGGTTCCATACAGTATAAAACAAGAAAAAATTCTGATAAGCAATGAAATGTATTTAGTCTCAGCAAGATATCACAGGACCAAGAAGAAGCATACTCAAGAAAAGCAATAGCAAAGACCAAAGACTTAAGATCCATACATTGCAAGTTAGCAGGTGAGAGAACATTGCAGACAAAATAACTCAAAACCAACTGTAAAACATGTTTGACCAGAAAGAAAAGGCTAAACATACTGTCTGCCAGGGTCTCTTTCCCTTTTTTTTCCCTTTCTCCCACTTGCTCCTTACAAGATTACTTTGGAAGTGTTTTAAAAGATATACTGTATCCTGCTTCTTACAGATTTATACAGTTATCAAATAAATTTTTTATTTCCAGTTTATCAAGATGTCTCGGTTTGAGAGACAGGTG
>NW_008693331.1:398-779 GCF_000695815.1 Acanthisitta chloris | reverse complement strand
TAAGTTAGTCCTGATTCTGGTACTGCTGCGCTCGTTCAGTTTATCAAAGTTCATTCTTCCCTGGTGCAATGATCAGAGGGAGGTCAGGCTCAGATCCCCGGAATGCTGGTGGTTGAGACAGATGTCATGAGGTGCTCACTGAAATGACACACACGTAGCCACCATGGATGTGATGATAGTGTTATACAGTCATTAACGTCATACAAGTCAATTAAGCGACTATTCTCACCCAAAATCAAATCCACTTGGGGCACACACCAGACCTCCCCATCCTCCTGCACGCTCCACCAAAGGACTGTTGTGATTTAACCCCAGCAGCAGCCAAGCCCCACACAGATGCTCGCTCACTCCCCCACCAGCAGGACAGGGGAGAGGATGGGG
>NW_008693331.1:0-310 GCF_000695815.1 Acanthisitta chloris | reverse complement strand
GTTCACTGCTTCCCATGGGCAGGAGGTGTTCAGCACCTCCAAGAGAGCAGGACCTCATCACGTGTAATGGTCACTTGGGAAGACAAATACCATCACTCAAAACATCTCGCTCTTCCTCCTTCTTCCTCCCACTTTATATACTGAGCCTGATGTCATATGATATGGAATATCCCTTTGCTCAGTTTTGGTCACCTGTCCCAGCTGTGTCTCCTCCCAGTCTCCCTTTCACCCCAACTTTCCGGCCAGCACAGCAGTACGGAACGCAGAACAGACCTTGGCTCTCTGTAAGGTCTGCTCAGCAATAACAAAA
>NW_008693330.1:75030-75360 GCF_000695815.1 Acanthisitta chloris | reverse complement strand
GCTTTACGTATATAGCAATATTGTTGCAGCATGTGGTTATATATTATAAGGATGCACACACTGAATTTCCAGAGGGTAGTCTGTGTAACTGTTTATCTGAATTTTGAATTAAATTTTTCATACTAAATTTTGCTTTCTGACCCAATTTTTTTTGAACAAATGAATGCAGTTCTTACATGAAGAGTGCAGTTTAGGTTGTACATTGGCAAGATCTCTAGACAGCTATGCTGCCCAAACAACCTTCCAAGGTCTGAATCAAACATACAAAGAACAGCAGAAACACAAAAGTGGAATTGTGTCTATGAAGAGACTTTTGCAGCCTATCTTTAA
>NW_008693330.1:73898-75015 GCF_000695815.1 Acanthisitta chloris | reverse complement strand
AGATATTTGATCTGTGTGCACCACTGAATATTCCTACACTTCATGAGTGTGGTTAGTTTTAACAAGTGATTTTTATTTTCAACATTGCTAGTTTGATTTGTAGCAAAGATTCTGTCCCTTAGCCCCATAGTATTTAGTTGTTGTAAGTAAATTTCACATAAACTACTTTTTTTGAGGGGAAGTGCATGGAGTAGAGGGGGATGGAGAAAGAAAGCTACATGGAACGCTGAAGCTAGTGCTGTGAGGAAAGCTTTAGACCCATCTTAACATGCCAGTGTGGTGTGGCTCCTTTTGCTTCTCAAGAGTACCAGAGTACAAGAGTAACCAGGCACACTAGTGAATTGGACCATTAAAAATAAAAAAATGATAATAATAAATTAAAAATAATAAAAAAGCATGTAAAATTGATACTGCATATCCTTAAATCACTGGAAATAGTACCTAGTAGCATAAAATATTTTTCATTTGGCATTCATGTTTAGAATAAATAAATAAGGATATTCTCAAAATAATATTTGGGTAGAATTACACTGGAAAGTTCACATAGTAGTGTGTAGTAAATATATTACAACTTGCAACTGTCCCCAAAGAAAGCACTATTAAATTAATTAGGACACTCAGATTTAGCATTTATTACAATTTCCAAACAATAATAATTGTAAAAAAAGTAAATTTTGAACAGAAGTATCAAAAACTTTGAAGTGTGTAGGAAAACATGTATCAATTATCATTGCATGGTTATTTCACAGTAAGAACAGAATGTAAGTAGTTTGGACTTCCAAATTAAATCTTCATTCAAAAATTTCTGGCTTCATTGTATTTGTTGTGAAAATAAAATCCCCCAAGATGTTTGAACCTATGACATATTCTAATAAAGTTGTGAATTTTTCCTATAGATACCTTTTCTTTATACAGAAACATTGATAATATCTTTATTTTTGTTATATTCAGTCTGATTATTCATTTTTTATTATTAATGCTTATTTTCTTTGTGCTTTTTTAACTTTTAAGTTTTGTGTCCATTCACATTTTTTCTTAGCATATGGAGCATATAAGAAATATTTATGTTGCTAAAATTTGACACAAATAAAGAGTCTCTCAAAGACAAGTTAGGGAA
>NW_008693330.1:59449-73874 GCF_000695815.1 Acanthisitta chloris | reverse complement strand
CCTTTATTATTGAGAAATCTTACCCCATTCATGAATTCACCATTATTTTACAGTGATTTCAGGAGATGTGTAACTTCCTTAGTATGACAAAATAAGCCACTACTTAAAGTCTGAAAACTTCTTTGCTATTTGAAACCTAAAGATTTCTTTAAATTCCTTAAAGACAGATTCAGATGTCAGTAGAATTATGGATTACTTTATATTTATTAAATGTCTGCAGCTTTTCACAGGTATACATGACGACAGTTGCTGGTTCATTGTTTATTAAAAAGAAGACTCTTATATTTAAATTTTTACAAGAACATTTGAAAGATAAGTACCATACAGTTGCTTTCCTTACTCTAAACTTGTTTCTTTTTCTGATATGCAGAAGTATGGAAAGACAGAGAGTTATAGAAAGAAGAAAGAGATATTAATTTAGAAGCTTAAGGTGTGTAAAGATAACGTATAACACAGAGGACAAGAAAACTCAACAAGTAATCAAATAATCAAAACACTCAGATTTCCTAAGAAACAAGAGGCTGCCCTACTGTTTTGCTGAATTTAATTGTCTGCTGCATTTAAATTTTAAACTGGAATACATTCTGTATCAGACAGGAGCTGGTTGTTTTGCAGTAGAGGTTCATCAGGGTCAGCAGAGTTGTAGCACCTTGACAATTTTAAATCGACATGGTGTGCTATTTATTTTTTGTTATAAATCAACAAAGCATATCTTTCTATTTTTAAATCAGTCTCAGGTAATGACATTCTTTTGCACAAGCTTTGATATTAAAAAAAAATTAAAATGATTCTTCAAAATACAGAAGATGATATTTTTGCTTTAGATGTCTGAATGTGATGCTTTATAAAATATAACAAAAATTTAAAATTAGATAAGTTCAGGACAGCTACAACCACTCTTCAAAATCTTACTGAAACCCAGAAAATTCAAGTTAATGGCATCTTCAGATTTAGACTGTATTTTACATTTCCAAAATAGATTTAAAATTAAGGTTTGGGTTTTCTGCTAGATATTTAGTCCTCTATAAGTACAAGGAAACTGGAAAACATAGACCTCAAGGTTTTATTAGCTAAGAAAAAAATAAAAAATAAAAGAAAGCCGGACATCCCAAACCTCTACATTTTCAACCCTGTGAAAGAAAAGAACAGCCACAAGTGCTGAGGAACCTTGTCCCTACCATTTCACCTACCATCTTTCCTACCTCTGAGCTACTCACCCTAATTCTTTATAGTTAATTAGTTGACAAGCTCTCTAGAGTTAATGAGGAGAGCAAGAGGTACTTGTGGAGCATGATTCCTTTGAACTGTTTAAGATGAATCACATCCTCTCTGCTGTCAGTAAAAGATCTCTAACTGAGATATAGTTAAGTAACTGCAGATATCTAAAGCTATGAAAGATGAATTGCAACTCAGTTTTTTGCAGGAAGCACCTTTTTGCACACTGACTATTGTTTGCAACAGGTTTTGGGCTTCTGTATTTATTTGTGTTATAGGTGTTAATGGTTCCAGCCCAAGTTTATTCTAGATACATCATCATTAATTTATTCAGCAAATCTTTCCCATTTCATCAGTCATGATGTGGGGCTGGTGAATCTCTTTTCCATAGAAGAAATATAGTTTCTGTATGATTTCTGTTTGTGTGGCTATTGTTCCCTCTTCCATGTATTTGCAGTTGGGAACTGTTTCTTTTCTCACAAAATTGGGTGCCTGTTTTAGGTTCATAATTTTTTATGCTTTGCTTAAATATTTATCTGTTTGGCATTTGTTTTGAATTCTTTTGGCCAAATTGCTGGTACCAGAAACAACAAAGGATAGTGTGTTGGAGGTTTAAAATTAGAATCTGAGATCAACCTTCTAAAAAGCCCAATGTGCTGAAGTGCTTTACTGAAATGACTCACAGGAAAGGAAAGGCATGGTCTTGGATTACATGGACTTCTTAAAATCAAAGTAAATTAACATATTTATCTGACTGCTAGAACTATTTTAATTGATGTTAATTAAATACCAAGGGATGAATAAAAATATTAATTTAAGGATTAATGTCTATATAAGATATCTGTACCTTACATAGTGTTAATCTTCAGTAAATTTTTATCATTTGGTGAGTGCAAGTAATTTATGATCTTGTTAAACCTAGCTCCTTATTACATCTAAGACAGTTCTTGTATGTTCATTAAATAGCAATGGATTCTGGAATAGCTGTTAATCCCTGGCAAATACATTTAAGAATCAACTGGCATTTCATAAACATACAGTAACAATCATATTAAATCTAAGTAAATATTTGTTTAAGATACTTCAGGTCTGTCCTTTTGTATCACACCCGCTGTGATATGCACCATTATTGATGATAAGGTGAGGTTTATGTGCATGAGTACACCTGCCACTGTCAGCCCATGAGCCAACTGCTGGAGATACTGCATATGCTGCAACAAAGAGGTCTACTAACCTTCCCTATGTCCCTGGAAGAGATATACTAAACTAAATATATATTCCTATAACTATGTGAATGTCAGAGTTTTATGCAAAATAGCTGTGTGAACTTTGGTTGTCATATTTTTTCACACTTCTAGATGACACAGCCTTGCCAGCAATGCTTCACAATATAGATGTGGTCTCACAAGTTGTTATTCAGCATGTGAATACAGTCTGTTTTCTTGCAAGGCTTACACAAATAAAGATTAAAATGCATTTTTGACAAATTGAATGGGATTGTCAAGAATATGTTACATACCTTATTGTGTACAGAGTAACCTTAATAACAACTATTTAACTCTGTGTGTCCCCCTTAAACTATCTCAGACAGTAAATTCTATGTGTCATATATCGCTCTTTCAGCTTTGTTAACTGATAAACAAATGGTCGAGTAAACATCGCATCTCTTTTATTTTCCCTCCCTCAAGTCAGGCAGTTTACTTTAGGAAATTTGACTACTTTCTTCTGATGGTCTAATTTCCTTTTTTCTTACACCCAGTGATTTTTTTGAGAGGGATTTAGCTAGTATTACAGAGGAAGAGAAAATGGAGATGACATGAAGCAAACAAACAAATCCCACCCATTCTAAAATAGAAAACAACAAGATTTTCTGTGAAAATCTGAAGTAGACAGTTCTTAACGACCATAAATTTCTATTTCAGAAACAATGGGAAATGTAATCTAGATTAAGCTTCTATTATTCTAACTTGTGCTTTGCTATTCACAGTTAAATTTATTGTTCAGAAAATATTCTGTTTATCTAGTTTGCAGAACAGTAAAGCAAAAGTGAACATTACTGAAAGTAGTGTAAACATTTCTTCAATTTACAGCTTCATGCAGCTTTTCATATCTCTATATATTGTATCATTATGCATCAATAGAGCCAATAATGGCCAATTTAGTCATTAATATTGTTACTGATTTGGGCTTTACATCCCTCAGCTTTTTAAAAGTTAAGTAAGTTTTTTTATTTCCTTTCATAGAAAAACATCAGAAAGCTTCATTATAATGAATGTAATAATTCATTATTGTGATTATTCTGTTTCTGAAAACAGTGGAATGAATTTTGAAAAGGAAGGACGTTGAGCTTAAAGCAATGATTTAGTAATAATAGTGATCATATGAAAATTATTGAAAGGGCAGGCAAATTTTCTATGGGACATTTGAAAAGTTTAACTGTATACTTTCTGTGACTTCATAAGCTTGGTCTCACGTGTCTCTTTCTATCTCACTATTCCAGCATAGACTGGAAAATGTTACTCCTGTGAAATATATCTTGTCTGGAGCAGTCATGCAGGTACCTACATGTGCATTTGATTTTAGGAAACTAAATTCTTAATAAGGAATTATTTAAAATTTTTTTCATGCAGATATTTTAATATCTTTTATTAAACCAAACTAAGCTGGTGCTTAAAAATAGCTCCCTGACATTCAGAATAATAGATATGAAAGCAAGAGTAATAAAAATTGCTGGGAAGGTGCACTGCAAGCACCGATTCAGCAACTACCAAACTGATTTAAACATTTTCTTTCGTATGTAAGATATTAATCTGTAGGGATTTAAAAACCTATGAAAACAACTCTGTCTAGTAAGGGTTGAGGCATGGAAGTCACACGTGAGGTAACAAACTACAACTCATCATGCAGTCTAGGGTGACTGTACTATATGTATGCCCTTCACTAACAGCAGCTGAAGGTAATTCAATCGCCCACCTAGCTGTAACATCTGAGTCACCTTGTGGAATTTCCTGTCACTCCAGCCTTTTCACAAAGACTTTAGGACAATTGCATCCTTGTGCAATTAAGAATCTAAAGGAAAGAATGCAAGAAAATAAAAAAGATCTTTTTCCATCAGACCTGTGTGGATTTTTGTTCCATGAATTTGTGCAATGATGTTATGGACCCTTGGCTTCCATAATGTCCTGCACAATGATCTTCATGACTTAGGTGTCTGTACAACCATACTGCTGTTGTTTGAAACCTGCCACCTCATAATTTCTAAAGCAGTGCGTAGTTCTTGCCTTAGGAGAAACAGTAAATAATTGTTTGCTGTTAGTCTTCTCAGTGACAATCACGATTCAAGAATCTTTTAATATTTTCCTTTGTTGTGTTTTCTTCAAGTTGAAAAATCTGAGTCTAATCTCTTCTCTTACAAAAGTCTTTTCATAACTTTGATCATCCTTGCTGCTCTTTTTTGTCTTTCCAATTCTGTTAGATTCTTTTGAACATTGCATGAGCAGAACTGCATGCAGAAGTCTAGACACAGCAGCTATGGATTTAAAGAGCAATGTTTTGTGTTTTAATCCTATTCCTATCCAAGATATTGTCTTATTCCAACTGCTCTCTTCATGAACTATGAGATGACATCTTCATTTTACCATTCAGAATAATATGGGCATCAGTTTTAGAGCCCCTCATTTGTGTATTGAGGGTTTTCCATCATTTACATTACCTGTGTTTGTTGACACTGAATCTTATGTGCCATTTTATTGTAGTTATTCAATAGCATGACATCTATCTGCAGCTCTGCACGCTTTCAGATTTTACTGCTCACGTTTGTTTGATACCAAAGCTAATTTAAGTGATAGTGTTACAATGCTCCAATTTCATATCTGGTTTCCATATGGTCTGCTGAGTGTTAAGAGTAATTTCACCCATTTTCTCTCAAATTTTGTCTATTTATATCTTAGTTCCAGGCAGTTTTTTATGACTCATTTCTATCCCCAAAATATCTGTATTGTAGGAATCTCCCTGGGCTCCTTCTTTTAAAATTTTTTTTTGAGGGGTGGGTACTTGTGACCTTATCTTCTTTCAGCTCTGTATTATATGCTGATTCTCTGTCAGCCACACTGATCCTCTGGCAGGCTTTCATTTTCATTCAGATTTTTGGTAAAAATTCTCCTCATTACTTGCTGTGTCATGAACAAATAGTCTTTCCATCCTTCCCTACAATATTTTATTCCTTTGACTTTATGCATTTTTCTCATCCTAATTTGCTCACAATTCCCACTTTTTTTTTTTTTTTAAGAGTATCTTTTTACTTCTAATGGCCTTCTTTAGTCTGCTGTTTCACCATGCTGGCTATTTTTTCTGTCCTTTAAAAGTGTTTTTGATAAGTGGTGTACAGTTTCTGCGAACTCCTAATATAGTGTCTTTAAGCAGTCTGTCATGCTATCTGCAACCATTTAGCCTTTTCGTACTCCTTTTCAATTTCCTTTCAAAAGCTTTGTCATGTTCAGGTAATTCCCATTTTTTAAGTTAAATGTTACTGTAGCCTTTTGTTTTTCTTTCCCTTTTCCCCGTTGTATAGAGACATTGAATTTGAGAGCTTCATGGACAGCATTACAGTGTAGCATGTAGATAATTACTTTTTCCAAGTGGCTAAAAATTAAATCAAGTAAGCACTGGTTATCCTCGTGCAAACTCTTTGATGAGTTGTTGTAAATGCAATGTGCTTCATAATTCCTATATATTTTGTAATTTGGAATTACAATTACACTGGGTTCCACTGGGTATTTTCTTTCTGTTTCCTTTGTGAGGTATCTGTTATGTCACATACCTCACTTAGAACAAGCTGCTGTAGTTCTTATTTTTTAGACTTTAAAAATGCATAGAATCAAGTAAATACTTGGTTTGGGTCTGGTTACCAATTTCTATGTGCCCTTTTCAATTAGGATTTTATTTGCTAAAGTTTTGCTTTGCTATTCCCTCTCCAAATATGGTTAACTTTTCCTCTAGCCTATTTTTTTTCTTTATCCGTTACAGTTTTTGACTTCACTATAGCTGACAACTTATCTGAGATTCTGTGTTTTTCTATACCTGTCACTTGTCTTTAATTTTTTTCTGTGCTGACTTGTATGGTGCCTACTCTTCTTGGATGTGTTCCATTCATTACAAACATTTCCTTGGTTACTAATTAAAATATACCCACCTCTTATCTAAGTCAATTTTCAATGCACAAAATGTATGAGCTTTAGTGTCTGAACTTCAGAAAGTTGAATTTCTGCAGAATCTCTGCCGAAGTGTGGAAATGCTGCAGAAATGTGATGTCATTTTCAGTTCTTTCTTAGGCCATAACAGAAAGACAGAAAAGAAAGAAAGGGGACACATTTATTCCAGATCAATTGTAGAGAGATCCATAACTGTCTCTTTTTCATATTGAATTTTATCTTTCGCTTGTGATTCAATTCACTCGTCTGCCTCTTCATAATGAATTTTCATGAGAGAGAGATGATATTTATACCTATAACTAATGTTCAAGTAAAAATTCTATGTTGTTCTTCCTTTATACTGGAAAAAGTCCCACACATTATATTGATAGTCTCCAATGATTGCCACCAATTTGCTATTTTCGGCTCCTTCTGATTTTTATTCTCACACTTCTGGGAGTTTTGGCAAATAAAAAAAAACATTTTTAAGTACTTGTACTGGCAATGTCCATTTTTGCTTGGTATATTAGTAATCTCATATCAAAGAAAATAATTTAATGGTATTTTAATTGTTCCTTTGTTACACTATCTTTCAAATGCCTATTTTAGGCTTGTTCCTTACCATTTTGTCATTTTTACATTTCTCATCCTTTGAAAAGTACTTTTGGATATCTTTCACAAGTTTTTGTTGTAGAATTCCACTCAGGAATGCTAACATCCATTATTATTACCTCTTTTCCTCAATCTAGCACAAATCTTAATCTTACTTCTCTCTCTACACCGAGGCAGCTGTGAAAATTTGTCCAAATTAACATTACAGGTGGATTAGTCAAATCAGTTTTATCTATTGATTTATATCTTTATTTAGACTTAAAGTATAGTTACTTTGGCTGAATTTAAATTAGTGTTACAGTGAATAAGAGTAAAGCGAATCAGAGGAGTGTTCTGGACAAGAATAAGAAAAAAATAATGAAAAGAATGAGTATAACAGCAAGAATATAAGAATATCCACATAATGGTTTAATGCGATTGAGCAAATCTTCTTTAAGTTTGTCTGTTTAATTGATAAGGATTAATTTTTCAGAGTGTTTCAGTGTAGCCTGAAGACAGAAGTATTTGTGGTTTCACATGTGGTGCTGTTGCACTATGGAGGTCTTTCATCAAAGCAATGCCTTAGGCTGCTTTTTCACTTGGTGTCCACTGCTTTTTTATGGACTGCTGTGGGATTTATTCGGGTTGTAGTGGCTCCAAACTAGGCTGCCATAGCTTCATGGGCTTTGCTGCAGCTTCATGGTTGTGTCTGGAAAACACGGTCAGAAGTCACGGAGGAAGCATGTTGGTAATGCATCTTTATGCACCACTGTTCAGATCCTGTCAGGTAACACCCTCAAAGCTTTTGTGCAAATAAACCGTGGCCACTCTGGCGTAAAGGGTTCTCTGACCCTGAAAACGAGCTCCGTGGTCTGGCCACAGACACACTGGTAGTCTCTTTTACCTTGCAGCACAGAAAAGTCACCTGCTTTTGTAATCACCGAGGGTCTTTCTCACACAGAATTTTTGTTAAGGTCCAAGGTAAAATCCACGAAGAGCATTACGCTAAGCAGAAGGATCACACAGTCATGAATCCTGTCTGTGCTGACTTTTGAATCATGTCTGAAACAGCCAGGCAGAATGAGAGCTGGCCCAGGCCAAAGGTGTGATCAGCATCATTCCAGCTGCATGGACATTATAGGTAGGTTATTACAGGTTAAATGATAGAGATGGTTTTCTTCTGTGACACTTTTACACACATTAACCCAGATTCAGCCAAAGAATCCATAGAGAAGGAATCAACATTTTGAGCTCCACACTGTGTCACTAACACATTCTCAGGCAAGACTAGGAGTCTCTCAGTTTATTTGAGAAGTTAAACATTTTTTTCCTCAGATTCTCATTCAATGACAATATATATTTATTTAAAATTCCTTCACCTAGAACCTTAGGAAAAGGTAACTATTTTTCATTTCAGTTTTAGAAAGAAGTGACAGTATCACCTGAAAATTGTGGAATATTTGACCCAGTCGTGTCCTGTTAATAGCTTGCTTGCTGATTCAAACAAGAAATGCCATCAATGCTGTATTCAGGATTTCCTTACTGAAAAGAATAAAACAGGTCTGAATGTAAAGCTATAGTACACTGCACTGTCAGGTTGAACAGCTCAAAGGTAGACAAGGATACCTGCAACTCTGTTCAGCTGAACTTGAATTCCACCCTGATGCATGCTGAGAGTGAGCATTATATGCTTTATTCTCAGTGGTGACTGCCACACATATAACTCTTCAAGCATATCCTGCCATTTGTTCTATCCAGGAGAAATGGTTTTGATTCCAAAGTAGCTCTTCCAGTTACTTTGTAAGAATAGTGTGCAAGGAGGGTGAGTTTGGGCAAATAATAAATAAAACTTGATAACAGTGTTATATGAAGGAAAAAAATGAATCCTGTTTCCTTGTAAAAAGTGTGAGGTTGTTAAAAATATTTAATTCCTATTTCTAGTGAAAAAACAGATATGTCACATTGATTTTGTTAAGTGCAGTATGCTAAAGTCTGTAGGATTCAAATCTTACCTAACTCTAAATCACATTACCAAGTGTCTCTTACCTGAGAGAACCAACAGCCTCAGTCATTTAGATATCAATGTGACCAAACTGTGAGACTTCCTTGTGCTCAACTCTTTACTGGGAAAATATCCTGGATGAGATCCCACATCTCTCTTGATTCAGTTTTATCTCATTGCACCCTGATTTCCATTATAAGAATGGGAATTAGGTATGTGGATGGGGAACAAGAGGCAATATGTATTTCTCGGTAGATCCACATCATACAAGTTTGATATAGCCATGGAGGTTAATGAAAACCTCAGCTTATAGATGTGGCAACTTTTATTTTCTCCATTTAAACTTCTGATTTTGTTTACTTTTGTTATTATTCTTTGATTACTTTCTCAGTCTAGGAGAATCTGACTGGAATCCCTGTTAATTTCTTGTGATGTGTCGTTTCCATCAAATGACAGCCATCAACAGAGCATTTTATTTCTAGTCTTGAGAGTCCCACACACTTGTGAGAGTGGCCTAGAGGGGTACAGCTGTCTCATTGTGCAGTGAACAGAGAATTATTCTCAGATGCACCCTCCTCAGCAAAACCTTAAATATTATGCCCATGTTCTTGAACTGGCATTGAAAATAAATTGAGAACCAGTGAAAAATATGAATTTTTGTTATGACAGGCTGAGGTAGCTTGTCCTCTTAAACAATTAATTTTTCTTGTTATGTATGTATTATGATTGTGTTCCTGACTGATTTGTACATAATGCTAGGTACAATGGTATGGGCAAGACGAGATTATCATGCTGATAGTTGCAATCCAATCTGACATTAAAAAATAAAGACAATACAAATTGACATAAAAATGAGGAATTATGGTTCCTTTCTCTGTATGTCTAATGAGACCTTGAGACTTTGTACTACTTAAGTATACATATGGTATATAATTCAAGGAAACAGAAGACATTCCTAACATACAGATATTCAGAATGTTCTTTTTCCCTCCTTCATTACATTCTTCTTCAGCTGGCTGACCTTGAATCAGCTATTCTTTACCCTTTATATTTTGACATTTTTGTGACAACATTACTTCAGAAGCAGATGTAAGGCTGAGGTTCATCAGTTTGTGGCTCATAGCAACTCCACTTAGACAGTCTGTAATGCATGTGCCAAGTGTGTAACGTGGTGCCAGGTTGCATGGGGAGAATTGTGTCTCTGTGAAGAATTCACAACTAGACTAGCTTTCTTTGGCAGTAGAAGCAGCTGTTGCCTGGAAGGACAGTTCCTAGGAAGGCACTAATGTGTTCAAAACAAGAAGGAAACTTTTAGAAGTTAAAAGAGAAATAAAAATATAAGTGGATGTCCATAAGTATTAGCTCCTGATCAGCAAGCATGGGGTTAATTCCAACAGTAGAAAGTTACTTTCACAATTTTAAATGGTTTAAATTGGTTAAACAGTCTTGGTTCCATCAATATGGTACAATTCCCTTTCTCCAGATGGAAATTCTGTAGGAGAGAGGACTCACGATCCTTCAGCAAGCCAGTTCAGGAAGGTGAACTGACAGAAAACTGTTTGGATTTGTTTTTAAAACTTTTGTTTAGGAACTTGAACCTGCTTATCATAACATTAAAACAGGGTAGAAATATTGGTTAAACAGTCTTGGTTCCATCAATATGGTACAATTCCCTTTCTCCAGATGGAAATTCTGTAGGAGAGAGGACTCACGATCCTTCAGCAAGCCAGTTCAGGAAGGTGAACTGACAGAAAACTGTTTGGATTTGTTTTTAAAACTTTTGTTTAGGAACTTGAACCTGCTTATCATAACATTAAAACAGGGTAGAAATACATTGGTAGTGCAAGCAGGAATTTTTAATGCTCTGGCTTAGCTTTCCGTGTTGTGAAACTACAGCTAAAAGAAAGGAGAAGTTTGCTTCTGTCAGAACTAGGTCTTCTCTAGTGATGTTTGCTCACCCCAAAAGGTCATGAATCCACACTGCAAAGCTACTGAAAGCAAAACAAAAAGATGGAAGCTGTCATGTTCTTTCATACATCTGAGTAAAAATACTATTTTTGACCAAATGAAGAAGTGGACAGTTACCACAGCCTGTTGCAGTTTATACAGTTTTCTGAAACAGGCACATCCTGACACGGAGTTTTTATGTGTGTTTTCACAGATGCTGCAACAGGAAAAAAGAAGAAAAAGATAAAAGGTTATTATTATATCCCTTCTGAACTAGTTGCATCCTTTGAATAAGTTTCTGATATAGGCAAGACCTTGAAAGATTATCTCCAACTATTTACAATATCTGCAATTTTGTCTTTTTAAAATCTTTTTCATGTAAGCTATTTGTTTAGCATGCAGCATGAATGAATGCCCATTCTGTATATACAAAAAATGTAGGCCTGAAATTTTAAGCAGTAGGTTAGATTTTCAAGTTCCTAAATCAGAATTACGGGAAGATGGAAACCATCATTGTGTAAAGTAAAAGACATAAAACTCTTAAGCTGAATGCATTCATATTACTTTCTATTTAAAAGGACATAACTTAATTATGAAACTTATTTACAGATTGGAACTTAAAAATTCCACTGATTCATTATATTCTGTTTTATGTTTGTATTACAGACCTAATCAGATTACAAGTCCCATTTTGCTAGTAAACACCCAAGCAAATGTGTACTTTTATCACTCTGAGCTGAGCAAACAGTGCCAATTTCTGTTCAGTTTTTACTTCTGCTTAGAGTAATGACCTTATACTTTGCCATTTTAAATTGGAAAATTATTAGGATATCAAAGAATACTGCATTTTTCTTGCAAACCATGAAATAATTAATTTCCCAACATAAAGTTCAGACTTGCACTACACACAAACAAATTCAAAAGAATTTTGAAAATTCCTACATCTATAGCAGTCAGATTTATGAAATATATGTGCGGTTGCAATGCACTTAGTCATATGTCTTAAAAATCCCAAGCATCTAATAGTAAACTTTAAAATAATTTTAATCTAATTAGCCTACTTAAAGAAGGTAGACATTCCACTCCTAAGGTATGAAGTTTCTTAACATCTCTAGTATTAGAGGAGATATTTTATGAAATAATTATAAACAGAAATCTAAATTGGGAAGAATTTCTAGTTCCAATAGGGGTGCAAGTGTGAAATTTTCCCCTTAGTAGAACAAAAAAAGAAGAAAATCAGGCGCAAGGACTGCCAGTACTTACATGTGTTTAAATTCTTCCCACATCTTCAGTTGATTGACATCTTCAATAAGCTGTTAATGACCCACTCCATTTGCTTTAAATGAGCCTTAGATTTTAGATCTGGTGAGTTCTGTAGGAAGTTGGAATTAAGTAGATTTAATTGCTTTTTTCAGTTTTTGTTTTTGTTTTAGTAATTCATCATTCAAAGGAACAGTAGGCTTTGCCATCGTAATGAAGTTTCTCAGTAACCTTTTCTTTGATTTTAGTTCTAGATTAAAAACTGTGTACTAGCTATAATGAATCAGTATTCCTACCCGAGCTAGGTTGTGTGTATTAGGTAGCAGTTATTCATAAAACAAGAGCTTTTCTCATGCTGGCTTTCAGTGTTTTAAAGTAGTAATTTAGCAGCTGTCTTGGAAAGGGCTGTGAGCACATTGGAAATCAAAGATGACTCTGATTCTGTTCATGAGATGGGTTGGTACTGCATTTTTATTAGCATATTTGCTTTTCTTATACTTTGGTAGTTTTAGTCCCTGGGGCACAAAGCTGAGAAATATAGATTGTAGCTATCATGCCAGATATGGGAAACAACGTAAGTGATGATGCAAAATGTATTTTCTCTTGACAGTGAACAAGCAGAGACTGGCTTGTGTATAACAAATTTTTACTTTCTGACTGTGATGGGCTATTCTCACCACAGTGGTACCCGCTGAGGAGCAGTGTTATATTTAGTTGCATTGTAATAGCATTTCTTTCAAGAAATGTATAGAGAAGTGATGGTACAGGCAACCATGGCTATAAGTATGCAATCGACATTTTATATTCAGTCAGGAACAGCTCTATCAGTGCCAGACACTAGCTAATCTCTGATTGTGATAGAGGAAAATATTGGCAAGAGGGCTGGGAACTGGAAAGCTGGACATCAAAGTGCTTATCAATGTGAGACTGTTGCAGCAAAACGAATATTACCCTATCTTTCCCCAGTAGGAATGAATAAAAATTTAGAAGACATCATAAGTAATGAGCTCTCCTACTTCCATTCATGTTGGACATCCATATGGGCAGTATTTCACAATATGAAATCTGAACCTAGTCTTCTGATGCAGGCTTGTCCATAGTATTGTCCCTGAACTGGTATGCAGGCAACTTTCCACAAATACTTACGGTAGCTCGTATTTGCATAAGGTGTAGTGTGTACAATTGCAGTTCCTACATGTAGGTTATGTAGGAATGCAATCCATGTGATCTTAGGCAGAGAACAGATTTCCTGTGCCTCTCTATAACCTCCACAGTCTGTACCTCCATTCAGAAGGAGGATGGCCATGTACTGCACTTATCTGGTAGGCCACACTTGCACTGCACTTTGGAGAGAATGGAGTATACCATTAGCTGAGCTAAAATGAAATACAGTATCTGGTATAAAGTAGTCACTGTGCTCCCTGTGACCTTATCCCTTCAAGGCAGCAGCTAATCAGCGTTGTCTGGTGGGGTCTTTGTATTATGTCCCCTCTCATACAATTCCTATCTGCTCAACAAATGGCATATGATCTTTCATCTGCCTTTGTGTCTCCAATAAGCATAAAGTCTGTTGGGCGGACAGGAGGAGAAGCAAACTAACCTTTTCAGCTCGATTATAGAGGGAACAATTTGTTTTTGTAATTAGAGCTCAGCAGTGATCTCTGTTTCACTGATACTCAGCTCAGTGTAAACAGAACTCAATTTTGACAACTGTTTAGCTCACGGCACAGTTTTAAAGTATTAAAGGATAATGGAAGACTTATTAGATTAGCTTTTGCCATGATCTTTTAGTGTCCCAGATAATTATTATCTGTGATACAGCTGAATGGTTTAGGCTTGTGTTATTATTATGCATGCATTTCTGTGCAATACTTTATGTACTGTTGATGGGCACTAAAATATGCATTAGGAAGTATACATTTAGTCAGATTGCACAGATATTAGTGGCATTTTCAAGTGGATAAAATTGTTCTTTTTGTAATTTTATTCATTTCCATCTAACAGTTCTTATTTCCTGACTTTTTAAAACATATCAGTACAATAATATTCTTCTTTCATCATCATTATTATTATTATTACTATTGTTAACACTCATGTGACTTTTACCACACTCCTTTGATCCAGTCATTACATTACATTTCCCCCCAGCATTTTAACATTCCCCCTGTTTCACGTGTTTTGGTGTTGCATAAATTTTTCTTGCAATATCACCTTTTCTGTC
>NW_008693330.1:41740-59261 GCF_000695815.1 Acanthisitta chloris | reverse complement strand
TACACAGTTTTCCTGTCATTCTTTTTTTTCTGGATAACCTCATTGCGATAGTTTGACTCCCTGTCCTGGTTTCAGTTTGGACAGAGTTCATTATCTTCCTAGTAGCTGATACAGTGCTGTGTTTTGGATTTAGTATGAGAGTAATGTTCATAAACACATCAAGTTTTCAGTTATTCCTAAGTAGGGCTTACTCTAAATCTAGGACATTTCAGCTTCTCATGCTCTACCAGTAAGAAGGCTGGAGGGATACAGGAAGCTGGGAGAGGATACAGACAGGACAGATGACACAAAATGGCCAAATGGATATTCCGTACAATATGGCATAGTGCTCAGCATATAACCTGGGGTGAAACCTGGCTGGGAGCTGCTTGCTGGGCATCAGTCATGGAGTGGTGAGCAATTGCATTGTGCATCACTTGTTTTGTTTGGGGGGGGCTGGGGGGGTTGAGTGGGGTGTTTGTCACTATGTGCTTTGTCACTTTTTTCCCCCAATTCTCTCCCTCATTCTGCTGTGGTAGAGAGTGAGCTGAGTGGTGCTTAGTTGCCATCTGGGGTTAAAACATGACAATTCCTTCTGATCAGGAACATTGCTTCTAATCTAAATTTTTATTTCTAGAAAGTATATTGTATATTGTTTTGCCCTTGTTTACAATGATGTGATTTTCTCTTTTTAGAACTCTTAAGTTTGCAACTTATCGGCAGCTCTGTATAGGTTAGGGCAATACATTTGAAAGTGATTACATGATCTTCCTGGACACAGGCTAAAGTGGTGGAATACATGAGCAAAAAAAAAAAAAAGAAATATTGAAAGTTTTCATATTTGAATAACAGCACTTTCTCTTAAGGTTCGTCAGGAAAGCAAGCAAGTCTATGTCAGTGGCTAAGTGGGTACATTTAACAAGACATAAGTACTAGTCCATGAGTGCAGTGCAGTTTTATTTTCATCTCAGTCTTCAAATGAACATCGGTAGCTCACACGAAAGCACAAAGATCAGTGCGGGCAAAGGCATCTCTATCAAGGTTAATGGCCCCAAATCCTTCCTGCCCTAACCATCTTTTAATGTTCTGGGTTTGTTTATTTTTTTTCAGATTACTTCTTAAATTTGCTCTTCAAAACAAGAGTTCGACAGGAAAAAAGTGTAACAGTAACTGCAGTCTGTGGTCCACCTTACTATTTATCTTTTATAGAATAATCTTTATGTTATGTTCATTCCAGTGTGCTGCCATCCAGCAGTATAGTTTGTTGATTGTTTTCTTCGTGTTAGTTATTTCATGCTCACGATTAGTATTCTTGTAAGTTCTGGCAAAATGCAGTAACCTAAAAGTATCCAGGCCTTTCAGCCATATTTTCAATTTTGAACTGAAAGGTATGTGTTTATTTCTGAAGAAAACAGGCTTGTCAAATGGGCATGGCATGAAAGAGCAGATTGCTATAATCACTGTGTAGTAGGAAAGAAAAAGGATTATATATATATGCACACCTTGCACATATGCTGCCAAGTCGTCATGAAAAGGACGGGTAGTTCTCTGAAAATCAACACTTTCCTACATGTTTTTATTATGTATTAGATATTTCTGTTCATTCTGTTGATATTCATCACAGCAGTATCTGAGTACCTCCCAGTGGTGTATTAAGCTCTTGACTTAAGATCTCTCATTTTCTCTCCAGAAGGGGAAAACAGCTGAGTGCATCAACTTTAAATTAATGCATTTTTGGTAGCCTGTGTCCCAAAGGACTCCAATTATAGTTAAAATTTGTAGTTCTGATTGAACTATAAAATGTCATATAGAGAAGTGAAGACTGGAGTAAGGGCAGATCACTTTCTCCTTGGCTGAGACAGTTTTGTAGCCAGCCATCAAAGAGGGAAAATATTACTTTGTTTATTGTTCATTGGTTGTTGTTTGTGGCAACTTCATGTTAATAAAGAACACAAAAGTTAAGGTACATGATTTATGTAGTCATAGAATCATAGAATGGTTTGGGTAGGAAGGGACATTTATAGATCATCTAGTCCAGCCTCTGTAACGACGACAGGCCTCAACATCCTCATTGTAGAAAAATTCAGCCTTATATCTACTCTAAATATGCCTTCTTTCAGTTTAAAACCATTGCCCCTTCTTCTGTCGCTACAGGACCTAGTAAAAAGTCTTTTGCCATCTGTCTTTAAACCTCTATATGGATACTATATGTATATATACTGATAGGCTGCTATAAGGTCTCCCTGGAGCCTTCTTTTCTACAGGCTGAACAACCCTAGCTCTCCCAGCCTATCCTCACAGGAGCAGTGCTCCAACCCTCTGACATTTTTTATGGCCCACCTCTAAACGCACTGTCTAACAGATCCATGTCTTTCTTGTGCTGAGGATTCCAGAGCTGGGTGCAGCACTCCAGGTGGGGGCTCAAAATAGTGGGGTAGAGGAGCAGAATCACCTCCCTCAACCTGCTGACCACGCTTCTTTTAATGCAGCCCAGGATGCAGTCATGTCCACTGGTCTGTCCACCGGAAATCCTAACTCCTTCTCAGCAGGGCTGCTCTCAATCCATGCATCTTCCAGTTCAAGAGGTTTACGATTCTTCACCCTCATTTTTGGTAGTCAAACAAGAGAGAGAACTTACTCCAAAAGTATTTGAAACTCTATATTAAGAATGTAAAATGAAATTCCCTCTGAAAGAGCCTCTCTTTTCCCACAGAATAGTTAGGGAGCACAAAAAGGCCAACTTCTTAATTTACATATCTAAGTAATGTAGCCTTCCCAGAACACAGATTTTACTCTTTATACTAGTAGAATTTCAACCCAGGAGATTAGAGTGTAGTTCTGAGAGCTTCAAAGTACCTTTGTGAGTCTTTTAGGACCATGTACTCTGCTGAACTAGTAAACATTCCTTCATAAGCTGATGTTATCCAAGTATCTCCCTAGTGAAGGTAGCATCATTTTCCTGAGATAAAGTGAGGCAAAGCTGTCGGCTGCATGCAAGCTGTTTACTTTTCAGTCCATATCATGTGAATTTATTATCTTATATATATGATATATGATCTAATCATAATAGGACCTGAAGGTACATTGATAATTATACTGTTCACCACAAGTGTGGGTCTTAGTTGTGAAGGATAGGATCTATTATTTCTCATTTCTGACATAAATGTATAGCACATTCTCCTTAAATTAGACAAGCTAGACAGATCTTATGGTCAACAGTATATAACAATACAGAAGTACAGGAGTATAAGAATAATTAATGTCTTAGCTTTCCCTCTCGATCAGCCACCAGTGTACTGCCAAGTCTTTGCCACGACCCAAATCCAGACTGACTTTTCAAGACTACTAAACTTGATTAGATTTTTTTGGTTTTATTAACATCTTCCTGAGCTTATGAGGGATTTAGATTTGATAGTGAGTGTCAATTTCTTATAGTTGGTGAATCTCAGCATTTATTAGAATACTGATTTCACAAAGAAAGGAAAAATAACTTACTTGACTGTCTGTTCTAGTTGAGATCAGTACCCGCCACCTTCCAGTTGACATTGTTTGTCTTCCTGAGCTGCAAGGGGCATAATTCAGAGGTTTTGCATCACCATTTTCTTAGGTATGAGACTTTCTTTTGATGAACAGCTACATTGAATTTTGGGACTTTTGGTAGACACATAGCTTGTGCAATTCCATTATAAACAAGGTATCAACTAACTCCTTTTTCTTTTCTTTAATAAAAGATTCATAAATGGGCACTGTTATTTTAAATTATCACACCTGAAGTGTTGGTCCTGTATAAAAATATATATTTTATAATATTAACATTATAGATGCAGAGTTGCACAGAATTCTATATTTACAAGACTACAGGTTCAAGCATCAGGTACTAGATAAAACTTATTTCCTGACAACTTTGACAGCAATGTCAGGAAACTCTAAAGTGATGAAATCTGGAGATAAAAAAACAAATGAGGTCTCACAAGGATGATGACAATTATCACAATATGTAGAACATCATAAATATTGAAAATAGAAAATAATTTAAATGAAATATCAGAAAATAAGAAAACTGAAAATAATTAATGAGGAATTTCATCATGTGAAACATCAGTCTGCCAGTCCATGTCATGTGGGTATCCAAGATAACAAGATGGAAACCTTTCTTTTGGAGGCCTCTGCAACTTCAGTCTAGAGCAGACTGGCAGAAGGAAGAAGAAACAAAAAATATCAGTGTGTCTAATTGAAGCTTTTCAACTTTGTATATAACATATTTTAGTCAGAAAAAAATCCCTCCAGGGAGATAGGCGAACTTTACTTCTTTATGAGAACTATCATGTCTTAGTAGAATCTGTAGTGATCTTGTGTATATGTAGTAATTATATCTTTACTGCTCTACATGAAGCATTACTTAACAGCAATTATAAAATCTCTGTTGTTGGTGAACAGTGGGAAAAAATCATGAATCTCATGTATAGAAAGAGGAGAAAAATAAAAGAACAGGCAAATGAAACCTGTGCAAAAAACACTTTTCATAGAATCGTAGAATTATTTGGGTTGGAGGGAACCTTAAAGATCATCTAGTTCCAACTCCCTTACCATGGGCAGAGACCCCTTCCACTAGATCAGGTTTCTCAGAGCCCCATCCAACCTGGCCTTGAACACTTCCAGGGATGGGGCATCCACCACTACTCTGGGTAGCCTGTCCCAGTGCCTTGCCAACCTCACAGTGAAGATTTTCTTACTAAGATCTAATACAAACATAGTCTCTTTCTATTTTAAGCCATTCCCCCTTGCCCATCTGAGAGCACTACGTGCTCTTGTAGTGTCTCCATCTGTCTTGTAGGCTCCATATAGGTATGATAATGATGTGCAGAAACTCTTCCATAAACAATAGCACAGTTATATCAATCCCATTAAAAGAGCCCTTTGTACTGAAGATGCTGTTATACCTTTTTTTCTTTTTCTTACTTTTCTTCCCCCTCACTCCCCTGATATTCTAATAAACTTCACTGAACTGTAGTCTGGGTGGATTAATTCCAAGAATCCCAGTTTTCTAGGCAAACATGAGCACACTGGAAGTATCAAGACACTACATGGTGGGTAGTTCTAAGCAAATTTCAGGGTGATTTTGGGCTATGCCAGATGCAGTGTCTTTCAGTGTCTTCTCACATTCTTTAGCTTTTCTTGCCTGCCTCTTCTGCTTTGATTCCTTTGCTGGGAGCAGGTGAGGACGATGTGGAACAACAAGAGTTTTCTGCAACTTAGATAATTTAAAAGTGTAACTATAAAGATAGTCCTTTCAAGTATATGCTGAAGAACTCCTTCATGGAAATGATACTTTTTTTGAAAAGTAATATTTTGCATTACAAAAGGATTTTTCTGTTTTATATGCACATATTTATAGCTAACTTGACTGGGCATATTACAAAAGCCAGCTATGTAACCTTTCATTATTAAAGCAGCTTCTAGCATTAGATAACTGTTAAAAAAATATCAAATGCTTTTTCTTACCTTGTGACAAAGGGGGATTTTAAACTGGAGTTTGGTTTTGGTTGGATATTTTTGATGGGTATGATTTTTGTTGTTTGGGTTTTTATAATTTGAAAATTATTTTTAAACTTCTGCCTGGGAGGGAAACTAGCCATCTTTCAAGGAAACAAAGGAAAATTCAATGATCTCATAATCTGTAACTATCCTACATGCAATTTTGCCCAAAGTAAAGATACAAATCTTTCAGATTTCTTTAAAATTCACATTTTGTCAAGAAACATTCTTTTATTCATCTTTGCCAAACCTCCTTTACTAGGTATGCCATTATGCAATGGTATAATTTCTCTTTTACATTAAACCCTGCAAGTTAGAAGCTGCAGTTTTGTGAGCTTCTTAAAAAAAAAATGTTTCATGGATAAGATAGCTATTTACATGGGTCTTCTGTGCTAATTTTTAACTATTAGTCACCTCTTTTGAGATGAATGGAATCAGATAATATTTTTCCTCCATCAGATTATGTGGTGTCTCATTTATATAGGGTAGTATCTCATCCATATTATATGTAACACAATAAATATGTGAGTGCACATAAATGTAAAAAATTCATGCAGCAGGTAGGCTGGAAAAATGAAAAATCAACATTTTTTACCCAACTGCCTGAAAATATGAAAAATACACAATAGTTTTCTGAAATGCCAAGAGTATAGAACTAAATTCAGTGACAGTATGAAATAAACCCTACGGGTTATTCAGTCCTCAGTCTGCAAATGGAAGGAGTTACATATTACTAAACCCATGGGGAAAATGTTCACCTTTTTCAGGCTTGCTTAGATTCATCTCATATAAATCCATTCAACATTCAAGGAATAATTCCAATTAAGGTATTTATGTGAACCTGAAGATAGAACCCTCTAATTAAAATAGGTTGTACATTCAATTACACTTACTGTGCTTCATTTGTTTACAAGTATCACATAAAATGAAGCACATTTTATTTCTGCATAATACTGTCCTTTGTAATTTGTATCTTCCTTTTTCTCGTGTGAACTGAAGATTTGCTAGACTACTAGTAGTTTTTTCCCAGTCAACTCCAACTTCTTTAAACATCTTTTTTTTTCAGATTAATTAAGATCTTTAATTTATCTTAATAAGAGAGCCCTTTGGAAATTTGGGGGAAAACAGAGTCTTGTACCTGTTTCTGCATGGAGGAATTCATATTTTAGTGGACCTTTTAAACACCTGTCAGTATAACATTTTTCCATCTCTTTTAGGCTAAACGTCGAGTGCTAATTACTGATATGAAGTATTTGTAAAATGAAGAATATTTATCATGGAGCCATGATTACTTTTGAGATAAGTTTATGTCAAATATAGAAAAGCAAAGTGAACTTACTTTGAAAGACGACAACATATACAGAGATACATACTGAAAGACTATCAACCTTAATATAGAATGCCTTTAACAGGTCAGTAAGTCTTTCTGGAATGAGTGTTGTGAGGAAACTACCTATCTCAAATTTCTTCAGTTTTATCTGGACAAATTGTTCTCTCCCATTAAATGAGCTACATATCCAATAGGAGCCTTATGAACACGTGCATTTTCCAGACTTATTTTGAGGTGCTTCCATATGTTATGACAGCATACTTCAGGACAGAAATGTATACAAATTAAACGAGAAGCCAAAGGTAAAAAAGAAAAAGAGAGAAACATCTGCAGTGCATCAATGGGAAAAAATGTTTAAGCTGCCTGTTATTAACTGCTCAACCTGTTTTATGCTGGATTTCTGCATAATTATGTTACAGAGGAGGGGGGAAAACAGATGTCAAATAAAGATTGAAAATAAGAAAATGAGACTGTTAAAAAAAAACGTAGTTGTGGTTGTTCTCAGCTAGACATTTCTTGGCAAGACTTTTAGACAGCAATCTATTTCTCAAATTCATTGCCCATTTCTGCAAGATTAATGTAAAACAAAATGTTTCTTTTTAAGTCTGATCAGCTGAACAATTATACAGCTCCAATAATCCCCAAGTCAGTCTTTCAAGAAAGCAGCTGAATGTTTCCTCAAGCAGTTTCATAAATTAGATTAAATGAATATGATATCAGGTCAGAAACCCTATAAGCTCTTTTCATGGGAAGCTGTTGATAGCTTATGTAATTAGCTGGTTTGT
Organism: Acanthisitta chloris; assembly: GCF_000695815.1. Classification (NCBI taxonomy): domain Eukaryota; kingdom Metazoa; phylum Chordata; class Aves; order Passeriformes; family Acanthisittidae; genus Acanthisitta; species Acanthisitta chloris. The sequence goes on along the minus strand of NW_008693330.1, from coordinate 51,632 downwards.
TCATCCTTTGCAAATATCCAAATAATCCATACAAGATACATTTTTCACAATCTTTATGGAAGAAATGCGAACAAACTATACTGGTCTGTTTTTCTGTGTTTCTCACACTTGTGTGATGCTTTAAAGCAAACCACTATAATTTTTTAAGAATGTCTCCATTTTTTTTCTCCTCTTATTCAATGTTTTCTGGCACTGGGTTTGAATGCATTATGGAATTTCTGTCTAGATAGAGCGCTCTAAAAAAGACTGAAACTACGTGTAGTTACTACACTAAATCATTCACATCACCACTGCACTGTATGCTCTGTTTTACCCTGAGTAGTTTATTTCCTTGAGAGAGAGTTATTCCTGAATACACTCTGCAGTGGCCCTTAACTAAAAGAATCATGTCTTTAATGCATCTGCTATCACATTTTTTCAGACCTGGCTATTCACAGGACTGAAGTAAAATCAGAGACCATTTTGGAAGAGGGATTCAGATGTGAAATGAATCCTTTCCCCAAAGTTTAATTTTCTTCTTGTTAACTAAAAATATTTTATTTTTCAAGCATTCCCAACTTTGCTTTCCTTTGCTATCCTCACCCTACATACTGTCACAAGTAGACTTCAGTCTGTTGATCTGCTTCTTTCAGGTGAGCAAATACTTCATCTGTTAGCTGTCTTCTCTGGTGATCCAAAATTTACATGTGAGATTATAAAGATGTGTAAGGTTTTTTGAGAAGTCGTAGCTTAAAGAGTCACATATCAGAATCTGATAGATTATTTCTTGAAGAGTTTGCAAGTAATTTGATGAAGAAACTGCATATTTGTATTAATTTTGTATTCAGAGGTTCGGACATAAATTTCCTCTGAAAAAAGTGTTCAAACTGATGTCACTGTCTTATTCTATGCTTTTGTCCTGATTGAGTTTCTAAAAGAAAACATGCCATTTGGAAGAGTTGCAGATGTGTAAAAAAGACTGTGTGAACCTGTATTACTTTGGGTGTGTGGTGTGTGCATGCACATTTTCTAAATACATTCTTATTACAGATCCTTAGCATAATTGAAATTGAATAGCAGTAGCTCAGTGTTATAGCATGCTTAAAACTCCATCTATGCCACCAGTCTCTACAGGAAAGCATAGTTCATGGGTACTAGTGGGTTGATGGATATGCCTGTGGAATCAGAACAAATATTTCTTATGATTCACTTTTTTGCCACAGATGAGCCATAAAATGAAGACAGCAGATTGGTGGAGGTTTAGTTTTTCTGCTCTTGTTTTAAATAGTAGATGTAGAACAGATTCTTCTATTTTACTGCCTGAAGCTGAGCTGTCAACATAAAAGATGTGCAGACTTAATACCTGAGAGCTGGGCAGAAGAATGACTTTTCACTTTTTTTTTTTTAGCAGATTAAACACCGCACAATATAGCTCTTTACTACCTAGTGTAAATTTATGGAAAAGGCAGGTTTTGCTAAAGCGTGAAATACTTTGTCTTATTATTACCTGCTTTACTGTGAGACAGAAATTTCAGCTGCAAATGAAAAAGCTTTTCATTTATTACGTGCCTGTTCATATTGGGGGAAATTCTATACCTGACCAAAAATATAAAGCAAGAAACAGTATTCCTGCTTTTTGCTCCTGTGAGTGCATGTGACTGACTCCGTGTCTCAGTGCGTGTCATGTAGCTGCAGTCAGTATACAAGTATGAGTTTATTATATCTTTACTTCATGAGGGAAAGCCCCAGAACTCGTTACAATATCCAAACTGAAATAATGAAGGTGGTAAACATTCAGCTTTTGTTCAGATTTGGAGACTAATTCAGTGACTTATTTTAGTTCTGGATATTTTCATTCAATGAAAAAGTAAAATTATGGACACTTCATAAAATCATATGCCAGATCAAAAGAGCATTGTATTATACATTTTGCAGAAGGAAAAGAAACATGAACAGACAAACAGAAAATCAAGATGAGAAACAAAAAACTGAAGAATAAAAAAAAGTTAAAAATAGTTAATAAATTACTTGTAACATATTTGGCAATAGCTTATATTTCATTAAAGAAAATATGATTTTCAGAAGGTATTTCTCCTGTTCATCACTGTAGATATACATATATATTTATAAAAGGAGATCCTATGTATGTGCATAGGATGAAAGTCCAGCTGTGTTCATTTCAGCTCACCTCTTTTTGACTAAAACGCTGGACATGTGGAATGACTTTAGTTAGGTCTTAGCTAGAGTCCAGTTTTGGACATTTTTTAGGATTGATCACATTTCTTTTTTCCCACAAAGCAGAGGAAATTCTTTATTTCAGATTATGGAAGTGATTACAGTTGTGTTGTTTTGCTACATATTTATGACAGAACCAATAGTGGTAAAACAATCTTCAAGTTAAAAATGTGCTGAAGTGCATTCTCGTGTAGAGCTTACTGGACAAATAACTTTTGGGGTTTTTTTCAGTTTTGCTTAATAACAGTTAAAAAAAAAAGCACAAACAAAGTCATACCTAACACACCCAAGCTTAACCATAACCATTGAAATAAATTAAAAGTTAAGCATGAAGGGTTTTATGATTTAAAGAAGAAAAAACCTGCTTTATAATCGGGACCATAAGGTATCTGTGATCACAGATGCTTTTTTGATTTTATTTTGATTTTAATAGGACTTTGCCTTTAAGCAAAACAGGTATATACCAGCCAGTCCCTTTATGTCATGCTTGCCAACATATATTATGTATGTGCTTCTAAATTTTTGCTTGTGCTTTTTATTCTTCAGAATGACCTATTGATAAATGTTCTATATTAAGATTTTTTTTCCCACTCGTGTAGAAAATGGCATGTTTAAGCTTGCCTGTTTAAAGATTGTTGACCTGAAATTTTATATGCATAAAATTCCCTTCCTTGTGTGAGCTGATCTTGGATGATACTTAATTAAAACTGTATCCAAATAAGTGATATTTATTGCTGACTGGAGGCTTATAATATAATGGGGAATGGAAAGTCCAAACTCACAATTCTCAGCCAAAGTATTTCCTCAGCCTTTGGCTTTCTTTCCCTCCTAATATTTATGCTTTGATCTGATAGAAGTACATTTGCCTCTTGTGCTTAATTTTTGTCCTGTACTCTCTTGAAACTTCTTTCTTGTCCTTTGCTCCAAGTGTGAGAGTACAGAAGCTAATCTGCTTGGTTTTTTTGAAGTAGCACTAGGAGATCTTTGTTTTCTTATGGAAGGGATAGGATTTTTTAAGCAAGTTAAATTAATTCTTTCTTGACTGGTGTAGGATGATATGGTTTTCATTAATCACGTGTGTGTGTTTTGTTGTGTGATGTAACACAGCTGGGCACAACAAGCTGGAACATGCCTTCCAAGAAATTTCAAAAGAGCTTTCTTGAAAACTGCAGTGAAAGAAGTAGCACATTTTTGTAGCAAGAGTGATTAATCAAAATAGGACTTTCCCTAACAGTGAAACAAAAAGAAACCAATTAGATGCCACTTCTGCAGCTCTGCTCATAATCACTGACAAAATCCTTTGCGAAGTGTCTCATTATAGAAGACTGCATTTAGGTTAGAGAACCAAGTATTTTCAAGTATTCTGCCAAAGACGGTAACCTACATCTATATTTAGACATTTGGAGTGCAATTTTGATCCATATTCATACACCTAATTAGCAATGGGATTCAGATCAACTGTAAATATCTACATTAGTGAACACATGATGTTGACTCTCTTAAGTAGGACTCCATATGCTGTAATAGGAAGTTAGGCACTTATCTCACATATGGACACCTTCCTTGGAGGCATGCAAGTATCAGAATCTGGGGCTATGTTCCACTCACATTCTTTGGCTAGGTATAAATGTATGTACCTGTCTGTGTGAACAACACAGAGCAGTACTGCACATTAAGTGAAAGTGTCTGAGATAGTTCAGTGTCTGAATTGACCTGGACATATTAATGAATATTTTTGATCAAGATAATCTGCTTCTTAATGAGCAGTCATTTAAATATATTTTACATTTATTTGGTCAGAAAAAAATATTTGAAAAATCCTGCCAATAAGAAGTTTATGGTAGCATCCATGATCACTTAAGTGCCTTCCAGGTATTCAAGAAAAAAAATAAATCCTATGTGGGAAGATCAGTCTTTCAACAACAGTTACAGAAAGAAGTATTTGATCTTTCAGATACATTTTCAGGTTTTTTTAGAAACTCCATGAAATTACAAACTCTGTCTGCCTGTTTCCCTGATTGCCTGTAACTTCTGAACCGGTATCTATCCAAGGACACAGGACTCAAAAATAAGTTTCCACCAATTTTGTGGTTATAGACAGCTGTAATAGACTATATAAGTGTTCAATAAAAGTGAAAAACTGATGTCACAGATTTAGACACTGGAGACTCCTGACTGAAGAAAGCCATTAACAATGCCTCAGTTTCTGAGAAAGCTTCAAGCAGACTGTGCCTTCCAAGACATGTTAGCCAATAATAATACAAAACATTTGCAGAAAATAAGCTTTATTTAGTTCCACTGCTCATGGCACTATGTGTTATTGTAACTATATTATCTTTGTAGACAGTGCAACAGAAACAGGTCTAGTGAACAAAACTAAACACACAGAGACTAACAGCCCCGTGGAGTAGCTTAAGGAGGACAAAATTGTCATGACTAAGAATACTAGTGGAACAAAGATCATAGAATCAGAAAATCATAGCATAGCTTGCGTTAGAAGGGACCAAAAGATATCTATTTCCAACCCACCTACCCTAGGCAGGGACACGTTTTACTAGACCAGGTTACTCAGAGCCCTGTCCAACATGGCCTTGATGGAAGGCCAGTGAATATGCAAAAATATTCAAAGTTTTGAAAAAGTTTAAATTTCCTTTGGCAGCACATGGAAAGTCAAAAGATATAATTGACAGTGAAATGACACTCCAAAATCCAGGGACAAGCAAACTGACTTCTGAGGCTCTTGGGAGGCTGGCAAAGTATTTGAATTGCAAATACTGAAAGAGTATATGTGAATGTAATGCAGGGAACTGTTGTCTTATTCTTTCCCTTCTCATATAAACAGACATTTTTTATTTAGAGGAATCAATTAGAGAGAACTGATAGCTCCTCAGCTTCTCCTGATCTGCTTCCAGGTCCACTTTACCAAGCAATAGATTCTGCATGCCTCTGGGAGGTCTCTCATAAGAGAAAGGGACAATGCAAACAATATAACATCGTATTGAGAAGGCTGTGGATTTTTTGCTTTGTGCATGAGAGATAAGCAGTTGGTTCCTGTTATAACTATTAATTACTCAAAATTATCAGCAGTTTTATTCATAGGACAGGATAGACTTCTATCATAGAATAAGATTACAACATATGTCCTTTCTGATGCCTTACAGCATCTTATTAAATTGTACTCTATCTGTGATTCTTTACCTGCTTTTACTCAAATATCTCTAAAGCTGCTTGTTAAGAGAAAACATTTTAACAGATGTCCTTGCACTCTGGGATGAATGCATTATGGATATAGAATTTTATTCATACTTCATGCAATCAACTTTTTCACCTCTTCATGCAGTGAACGCCTCCAGCCTGTTGTCACTGCACTTGATTGCAGAATAGGAGGTTTACAAGGGCAAAGATAGTCTTGTATCTTTTGTTCTGCCATGCAAGTGTTGCAAGCTTTATTCTCATACTTTCAATTTTAACATGGCTTTTTTGTACTTTTATAAATATTTTAGAATTTTAATAGGGTAATTAAGTACTTTTCATACATTTGTCAACAAGCACATGGCAACATATGTATTGTAGACACAGCTTTAGCTCTATAATATAAATTCAACAATATCCTTGTGAACATTAATGTATGTATATGAAGTCAATCTCTGACAAAATGTCAGTGGCATAACAATAAATTGTCTTTGTCATGTAACTTTGTCAGATTCACCCTCTCCCAATCCACTAGTGTCTTTTGCCAGGATCTGTTCTACAATTCCAAACAGATATGTACATCAAAGAGATGTAATTAAGAAATAAAAATAAATTGTCAGATAATTATCTTGCAAAATTTTGGGAAAGGTTGCATTTTCACAGATTAAATTACTGTCTGGGCTAAGAGCAGCATTTTTGTCACTATATGCCCTAGTTCATGCAGATGATGCATTAATGTTTGATTTTAATCATGTGTGATCTCAGTGAAAATGAGGGAAATTGTATATTGTTTCTGAAAGCCTGTGAAAAGTGAAAGATTAAAATTTATGCTTTAAATGGTTGAACAAATTTGACAGAATTTATCCTAGTTAAGACCCAGCACACCTGAAGACATTGCTAAATGACACAGAATAGATGTTTTAAAATAATTTTGTCTTTTTTCCTCTCCCAAACACTTGACATTTCCTGTAATTTTGGTGGGTAGAGAGAGACTTTAGACAGGCAAAAGAAGTATTCAGATATCTTTTAGCACCCAGGCTATTGCTGCATTTTAAGATAATCATATGGCACAAGTTAAGGATTTTATCTATAGTACAGATCTGTTCTCAGAAGGCTTTAAATTCCCCATTGCAGCCTTTGATAATTCAATTAGTCTCTCAAAAAGTTGGGAGTAGTTGATAAATTCACTTTAATGTTAAATCAAGTACCCCAGCAGGTTTCCCTTAATATGATCTCTTCTCAGGGAGCTTAACTCTCGAGGTGATACCTCCCAAACACAACTTTCTGCAAGGAATATGTGGGCCTTTGGATCAGATTAAAAGAACTGTCTGTACCAACATAGCTTCTCACCATTAATAAAGTTACTTCAGATCATGGCAGTGATCTCATTCACTTGGATGGCTGTCCATCTAGTTTAATTTATTTTAATTGGCAGCCTTAGGTCCCTCCATGGAACAGATTCCTTGAATATGATGAATTATCCCAGGAAGAGAGAATGTCATTAAACAAGCTGAATTTAACCCTTCCCTTTAAACATTGCCTTTTGGGATTCCCAAATCCTATTGGCAGACACTGATTGCTGAATAATAAGTAGAAGGGGATTAGCTAGATCTGCATTGACTGTGTCTTTGGAGAATGCTAACAATAAAGCCAATTCTGTTTGTCTACCTCTAGGAAATGAACAAAGAATATGTTAGACGCAAAAGATGAACAACGGGATTTAGTGTGGTAAATAGATGCATGTCCCTGCAGAAATCAGATAGCAAAGCAGGGAGAAAAATCCTAACAAGAAAATGCTGCTTACTACTCACAAAGAGTTGGCCTTAAAAAAACAGATTGTCATTGACCTTCTGTACTGGATTACAGTTTTGCTAGAAGGAAGACTTGAATTTTAGATGTATTCATCCATGTCATCAAAGATGCATGTTGTCATCATAGTTAGAGCAGGCTAACAGGGGCACTGAAAGCTTAGAAAAAATGTCGTATTTTCCTTTCCAAAGTTAGAAAATAAAAAGTGACCAAAACATGTACATTTCTCTGTGTGTGAAATGTTTTATGCTTTATTTTTACCCCACTTTGGTTTCCTCTTTGAAATTTAATAGGCAATTATATTCCAGGATAACGTGTGCTGATTGTTTTATAAAGCAGATTCTCACAGTAAGCAAAATAAATTTATTACTTTAGATATTATTTTTTTCAAAGAAAGATTGCAAACAAATTAATTTCTAATAAATTAGTCATAGGAAACTTTAGGGAAGATGGTTTACATAAGCATTTCGATTTAATATATGATTTCTTCTCTTTTTTTTTCTTGAAAATCAGACTTACATAAGAGCTTCTTTTTATTCAGAGTGGTTAGCCTAATAAAGAATTGCCCTTTATTTTCCCATACTAGTTTTATATTTTTTATATATATTTTGATATGACTATTTCTCTTTAATAACCCTTAGCTACCAGAAAACACATGGTCTAAGCCTGAAAATATCTACCCTGATATATATTGTATCCCAATATATATTGTAAATATTAGCCTTAGTAAGCTGTTCAGTAATGGCTCTGAAATACCTCTTGAAGTTATGCAGGTGCAATGAACTGCAAATGAAAATACTGAAGCAGTTTGTAATATCAAGCTGCAATTGGATTTATTTGTGCATCATGTAGACCAGTAGTCTGGAGTAGCTGAATGTAGCTGTCATAATATATCACAAGATCATTTCATAATGCAGATGCACTCTACAGGATTACCATCATTGGTTTTCCACTGGATTATGTTTTAAGAAAAATTAACTGCTAAATAAGTGTGTCAGCTTTTCAGAGGACTGTGACTGATGTTTCATGAACAAAGTTGTTGACAGTTGCTTATCATCACAGTCTGACTCTCTGAGAAATACCCATTGTTGCTGAAATCCCTTGTTGAATCAAAAAGAGGACATGCCAGATTTTAACTGAGAATTTGCTTAAAGAAAAATATTAGGGTTGATTTTGAAAGGAACAGATTTAATGAATGGAAGAGCTCAGTCCTACTCAGCCTTTGAAATAAGAATTTTGAGATCGGAATTGTTTCTGTGGATTGGAATCAGTGACTGGTGGAAATTCCAAGTATGCTGGTCTATATCAATAGAGTTGCAAGGTGTCCAGTACTCTGCTGTGTTGAGGATTCAGCTAGGTCTCTGAGCCAATAGAGCCTGGGCTGCAAAAGCAAGGTACGACTGGACAGAAGAATTGGCAAGAAGACTGCTGGCTCTCATTTCCCTCTGCCCCTAAATTCCTGCAGGAGATAAGATGGTGTTCTGGTTACGTTGGCAAGATGCCAGCTTGCTCTGTGTACAATGTATAGGTGATCAGCTGATCTGGATTTCTCTTAGTAAATTTCTGGAATAAAAATAATTAAATAAAATAAAGCAATATAACCTAAAATAAAATACTACTTCACACCATGTCAAACATCTTGCTTTTTTAATGGTGGCAGCATCTATACATCAGCAAAGCCACTCTCTGCTACAATCTTGACATGAACATATATGTAGTCAGAGCTACAGCTGCAAGGGTGTGGATCAACTGCAATTTTCCTCATTGGAGAGCATCAGATCCCCATGTGTTCCTTCAGGCATTCAAAATGCAGCACTTTGTCATCAGTTTTAATTCTGTACAAAAAGGTAGTAGCTTTGTATAAGCACAATAGCACAGTATTAGGGAAGAATGAAAGTTGTCTGCTTTTGCCAGAAAATAGTTCAGTGGAAAAATACCATGGAACTTGATCTGACAAGATATTGAATGAATATTCTGTGGATATCCCAGAAGTTATATGTGCATGTAATTACTTAGTTATTAGTTTGCAAAGGGACAATTTTCCCTTCAATGGGAGGATAATGTGCATTTGGAACATGTCTTTGAAAAGGGGACTCATGATGCCAAGTTTCACACCTCAATCCCATGTGCATTAATTTAGGGAATACAGTTTTCTGAGAGATGAAAATATTAAGACAGCTAATAGGAAAAGGCAGACCAGTGGATATGTATCTCTAACACAGAGGTAGACAACTTCAGGACATCAACTCCATGCACATTCAGTGAAGATAGGTAGACATACCTGTGAAGTGTTTTAGGTCTGAAGCCTGTCACTGACATTCTGAATGGATCTCTGAATCCATCCTTCTCCATTGCCTCTAGAGACAACATAAGGATTTTAATCTAATTTTGATTGTCAGAAATTAGATTATGTGGCTCTCTCTGTTGAATGAAATTATTCTCTGTCTTCTATCTGCTGCTAGGTATCTGCTGAAACTAATACTCAGCATCTGAATTTACATCCTGTGAGCTTGCAGTCCCTTGATTGACAAGAACTTTCCCTTAAATAGCAAATTAAATGGAAGCTCTCTCTGGTTTGCTTCCCTGTTGCATGTTAATGAAGCTTTAACGGGAGGAGTGAAAAACCTATGGCCTGTCTTCATGCTCACTAGGATTTCATGCACATGGTAGGAGGAAG
>NW_008693330.1:21397-41722 GCF_000695815.1 Acanthisitta chloris | reverse complement strand
TGCCTTTACCCTGAAACCTAAATAGACTTAGGCAGGTACGGTTGCCTTAGGAAATACTATGCTTTATAGTCTTGCTCAGAGAAATAAATCTTAGTAAAAGAAGCACCTTGCAGATATTTCATCTTTGCTATCATGAATGATGTCAGATGTCAAACCAGCATCTTTTTTTAAAATCTTATTTTACAGGAGAACTAATTTCTGTGTGTTTTCCCAATTAGAAGCTTTTTTTTACTTTGCTGCGGTGTTTGGAGATGAACATTGACACAAAGGTTAAAATAACTTCAAAAGGCCTTCAATTTGGTATTAGTTCTATGCAGCTACCTCCATCTTTTAGAGTATTACTGTTCTGCATGGTCTGTCTAACCAAAGAACAAGATTTTCCATGCTCTTTGATCTTTTAAAAATATATTGAAATCTGAAATCAAGTGCTTTGCCCGAGTCTTGACTTTGCTGGCAACAGTGAGCTGAATAATGCACTAACATGTAGAGTCCCCATAACCAAAAAAAAAAAAAAAGAGAAATAGCATATCTTCAGAATCAGTCCAGCTATGTCTGGCAAATGATTAAATGCAGTGAAGTCTGATGTGGATAAAATAGGGAGTATCAAAAACCAAGAAAGGAAAAAAATAAAAGGAGAATAAATGGAAAAAAGAATACCAGCTAAAACAGCCTCATTTGATTACAAGGCTGAATGTCATGCTAAGAAAAGAGCATAATCTCTATTTAAAGCTATTCAGAAGGCAGAGCTAAAATATTCTGCTTATAGCTATAGTACAGAACTCATTGTATATCTTGACAATAATGCAAAAATAATTCTACTAAAAAAATCATACATATCCTTTCATTTATTTCTTTCACATTAACCATCTAGGTTAGAGGGTTTTTATACAGTAATACTGGAGACAATTAAGTCTGTTTAACACAGAGACAGATGCCAGATGTATGCATGTAACAGTTACAGAGGAAGCATATGCATAGTATCAACTCTACAAATAGTTGGGCTCCCTAGGCACTCGACAGTTTTGAAGCTAAGGGAGGGAATGTTTTTATGTTATAACATTTTCCCTTGGTGGTAGCAAATTAGTTGCCTTGTATCCATCTTCAGCTGGAATTGCAGAGAGTCACTTGAGAGCTTACAAATAAGTTTAGAGCTCTGCTAGACTGTTTCTTAGATACCTGAGAAGTGGAATACATACCATGCCTGTGCATAGGCACCTGTGTAACAAGTGGTCTCAAAACAAAACAAAAAAATTGATTCTTTTTTTCCTGTAAGACAATTTTTTCTTACCTTAATTCCTTACAGAATTTGTTCAAGGTCAGGCTGAGCCTCATTTTCAGATATGATGCTTTACACACAATTTTTGTCTCCTTGGGAATTAAAGCAATTCTTTTTCTTAAAGAAAAACAAAACAAAGATGCATTTTTATTAGGGAACCCAGAGGCTGTTTTTGAAGAACCATGTAGTAGATATTGGGGCTCAAGTTTCTCTCCTTTCCATTATCTGTGATGCTCAGAATTCAAGCCAATAAAAACTGTGTAGGTCTTTTACCTTTTCTTTCCAATAGAACAAAAAGCCTGGAAGGAGAGGGACCTGTTAAGTCATGGTGGGAAGCATACCTGAAACTCTAAGTCAAATAAATATTATAATGATAAGTTCCAGTAAATGAAAAGGGTTTTTTTAGTACCCTGAGAGAGCTGATAATGACCCATATCTAGAATAGGTCCTACTGTATCTTATAGCATGTGTTCCTTATTTCTAGGGGTGTAGTATCTTCATCACCTCTACAGAGTAAAATTTTCATAAAGGATGATAGATTGATACTGACTGACATATTCTGAATCCTTCAGCAGCTTTAAAGGTAGCAACTGCATATTTTACTTGCTTTACCAGAGCATTATTTAACTCTTCTAATGCCTCACAGCTGGATTTCCTTTGTAGAGTTTTCATATATGTAAGCTGAGGACACAGCTAACAGAAATTACTCTGACTGCATCTTACTTGGTGGTGATGTTTGTAATTAGCTTTTAAGTCTATCTCCAAGACTAAAATAAACTTTTTATAAGAACATGGCTCATACACCAGAAAAATATCTTTTAACAGTTAGAAGGCTTAAAAGTGAAGATATTAGTGAAAACAATTAATACCATAATGACAGCGTCTTTGGAAATAGTTCCCAAATTGACAGTTTTTCTTAAAGGTATGTTTTGTAACATCAAAGTACTCTAACATCGATTCAAAAGTTAAGGTATAACAAATAAAAAGATGACAAGTAAAAAGGTGACTCTCAGTTGAGCAGCTGAACTGCTGCACATAAAAGTAACTAGCAGGAGAGATTTTTCTGTATTAGTGTTGTTAATATCTATAATCTCCTTGATCCTTGAAGTATAAGAAATTATCTGGAACTTAGAGCTTTCTTGATGAAGGATATGGAGAAAGGAAAATATGAATAGTCTGAAGGCATCTTCAGTAAGTGTCTTTTAGAAATTAATTTGCAGTTCATGAGGAACCTGAAAATAGGGTGTTGATTGTTAATTGTTGATTAATTGTTGTACAATTCTCTTTGCCAAACTAGTTACATTTAGAGAGTCAGCATTGAAAAAGGCATCCTTAATTATCCTTTCTGATTGATCTAATTGGAGCACTATCCAGGCAGAAAGTTAAGTAGGATAGCATTATGGAACTGAAATTGCTAAGAGGGTGTGGGAGCTTCATAAACTGGCATAAAGGTAATCCCATTCTGCAAATCTCTTTCGAAGGTGGTAATAAAACACAACACCAGCAATCTGTTAAACGATAGGCTAGGGCACCATCTAATCATATAATAATGAATATGTTACTTAGCATAGGGAAGACTCTATATGAAACTCTTAAATAATTTCTTTTTTTCTAAGATATTTCTGTATCTACATGTCCAAGTGAGAGTTCTGTAAGATGTCTGGACAACTTCAGGTTTTTTTCTCAGAGCAGCATCATGAAAAGCGTTCTTCTTTCTGTTCTGTCAGATGCATTGTACCTCCCATGAAGTCCAAAGTATATAACCTGCATACGACACCAACCTTTTGAAGCAGAGAATGATACCCAGTGGGCTTTTCTATCTATCAATATGAAACATACATGGTCTCATTATGGCTGTTAAAGAAGATTTTGAATGTAAATCTAGGCATGTGGGCAGTAATGTGGAGGAACAGACTCTCTTTCACCAAGGTGGCCAGATTTTGAATGGTTCAGTATCTATATAGCTTTTGTAATTATTTTTGTGAGACTTTATAAAGGAAAACAGATAGCATTTGAAAAGCTTTACTGCACTGATTGTGTTTTGGACAAAATTAGGCTCCTACGCAGAAGCTGACAGACTTCCATTCAACAGAGCCTACCTATAGTGAGGGTGTAAACAGAGCCATCAAAAGGACATAGAAATAGATTTTCTTCAGAAGGCTGTCATGTCTCTTTTCTCAGTGGCACCCTCCTCAGTCAATGTCTGTAAACAACTTGTCATATCCAAATCTGAGGCAAGCTAACAAAGCAAAAAGCTTGGTGCCTTCTAATTAAAGATTTGTATACTGAGATAATTGGCAATCGGTGGGGAAGGTTCAGTGGTGTAATATATAGCTAATCATTGGCGCCTTGACGGTGTGACAGATGGGGATAGCTTCTTTAAATTATGGAGCTCTTATATTGGTATTTTCAGGAAATGTCAACAGTGTGATTACATTTTCATTAATGTTGTCTTTCCTTCCCATTCATTGCTTTTGTTTGTCATAATCACTTGTTACCTCTTGTGTCTAGCTATAGAATCTGTTAACATTTGTATAGGATGCCTCACAATGGGCCTGGTTAATGATGAGATTCCCAAACATTGCCACAGTACAATATGCAGTATTTACTAAATATAGCAAATTAGATACAGAAATTATTGATAATTATGAATATCTCACTACAAAGTTAGTAAAAAGAATCTGGATATCATGCAAATTATGCAAATGATTATACAAATTCAGTTAAGTTTCAGATTTAAGACTCATTGCATTTTTTGGTTCTAGTTTTGAAACAATCCGATTTTAAATTCTGTGGCACTGCCTTGATCAAGAGTAGGAAAATGCGTTGTATTAAAAATGTTCTTTCTAACAGATCCACAAGTCTGTTCTCTTCTGTTAATTGCTGCAGTTTTGTTCTCCTTCTTTCTCAGGAAACAGCTTTGGGGCTCTACAACAAAGATTTACAGTTCAAAACTATGAATTTGTCAGATTACTGAAGTTTCCCTGTAGCTTCTCAGCTAAGTGCAGGGCTGGCACAGATAGTGTTTGTATGTTTGCTGCCTGCAGCCCTGGGTTAGGAAAATTTTTTTGTGGTAGGATGGGAAATATACCAAAAATGTCTTTTCATGACTGTCATATGGTCTTTTCAGTGCAAATTAGAGTTTGCCAGTCAATGTATAGGCAAACATTGGAAACCAAGACTGGGTGTCCATTCTCCACTTTCCGCTCTGATAGGAAGAAATGAGACATCCTGTTTACTAGTAAGACATTTTCAACTCACTGCCAACTATAAACTTGTATGTTTGTATCTTTGAGAAACATAGTGGAGAATTTCAAGGGCCATGAGATGTGCTTGGGCCACAGATAGAAGCTATTTTTCTACTGTGGAAGTTTTGACATTGGTGTGAATTTTGGAAGCAGAGCCTATCCCTGTCTGTGACTCACAGGTCTGATTTGCCTCCAGAACAGCAAGGCAGAGGCCAAAGACCCATTGTTGGGATCTGTGGACCAGCCCGCTGTGAGGATGGAAAATTTTCAGGTAACACAATTATTTTGTTTCTCTTACATTGTCTTTTAATAAAAATATGAATTGTCATTAAATCTTAAGCATGAAATTGCAGCATGCTTCTGGAAGAAGTATATTAAATGTTCTATAGTACTCCATGTAATCCTGAAATAGTCCTCCAATATTTGGGACAAATGTGAACTAGAATTAAATCCATAGGCACATCATATTTTTATGGCTTTTGATGTGTTTTGTGCCATGAACATATAAAACATATGTTGTCTTTATCCTGTGTTAAGAAAACAAGCAAACAAAAAGAACCAAGCAAAAACCCAATAACCATCAACAGGAAAATCCTGTAAGGATTATAGACCTCAGAAGCTTGTATTTATAATATTAGGAAAAGACCATGAGATCCAGCAAGTTTAAAAATGTGGCACTCTACTCTCATTTCACTGCCAGCTATTTTGCTAATCTGAGCTACATAATTGCTTTGCCTGACTGAAAGGAGCCTTTAAACAGACAAGCCAATATAAATACTCAGATTGGAGACAGCTCTGTTTAATAACAGCAAGAATGTCTATAGAAGTATTTGTTTACCTCTGCTCATTTATGTCAAAATCAATTGTAATTAAACAGAAATCCAACCACAGAAGTAGTGCTTTAGCTGATTGTTCTCAATAGAAGTGTCATATAGACCCAGTGTTTAGGACATGTCAAAGCAACTGTTATTTTTTGCCTGTAATAAATATCTACCTAGTCTTTTTAGTTATTTTGTAAAGGCAATTGCCCATCTGAAATTTAAAAAAAGTAGGCCACACTTTCATATAAATTCTGCTAGGTTTTCTGGTCATATTTCAGGAATTACTGAAGTTCTGGAAAACAGAGTTAATTATATTCCCTATTAGACATTATATGGCATTTATTGTCCATCAGCTTATGCATATGTACAGAAAATACAGATCTTTCATATCTATTCCAGGTATTAAAAATATAAAACATAATATTATTTTATTGGTCTAAAGCAAGTACTGGGATTGGGGTTTTTTTCACATAGAGTCATAGAATGGTTTGGGTCAGAAAGGGCATTAAAGATCATTTTATTCCAACTCCCCTGGGGTGAGCAGGGACACATTCCACTATACCAGCTTGCTCCAAGCCCCATCCCACCTGGCCTTGAAAACTTCCAAGGATGGAGCATCCACAACTTCTCTGCAACCTGTTGCAGTGCCTCATCACCCTCACAATAAAGCATAGTGTGTCTGTGGTTAGACCAGAGAAATATAAGCCAAAGAGAATTTTACAATTTGTTTTATTATTGAGTGAATTTTAAATGGAAATATTTTCAATAATGCACACAGATTCATAACATCGAGGGTAAAGAATCTGTCTCCTAGACAAATGAGTGTGAACTCCATGCCTGCATTCATAGGCAGATCTTTTTCTTTGTAATGTGAAACAAGGGTCATCAAAGATGTACCTTACTATTTGCTCTGTTATGCAATGAAGAGTAGAGTAGTTCAAGACTGAAGTTATTGTGAAACTGCATGCTTCAAAAGGAAGGCTGCATACCTTTTTAAATGGGCCTTCCAGTGTGTTTTTCTTTTGGACTTGGTAGTTGATAGTCATTCCAGTCAACAGAGTCAGCCAATGAGTCATCCCTCACAATTAATACTTAGTTTTTAGCTTTCATATTTATAGAAAGGAAGAAAAAAAAGTCAGTTAGAAGGTGTTTATGCAATAGTAAAAGTAGACATCACCTGTTGTGTTGAAAGAGAAAAAAAAGAGTAAATAACTGAAAGATAGGCTTTCTTGGACAACAAAGAAATAGCAAAAACTACTGACATTTTAAAATATTCAGTGTTACTCTGTCTAGTACTAGTACTTATCTAGTCATATTCTTATTTAGCCTTTATTGATGAACATTCCTTAATAAAAAGCTGCATTTTATAATATTTTCTGAGAAGATATTAGAAATGAATGTACTTGAATGACTATTTGCCAGATCAAAACTTAAAATGATCCAAACTATCTCTGCCTTGCTCAACTTCAAATACAACTTAATAAAATCATTTGCAGGTTTTGTGAGCAATATGTTTGTATAGATCTAGGTCTAGGTCTAGGTATGTATCCAGGCTTGTGTATAGGAGAAATAAGACTTTAAATATACGTAGATACATTTATCTGCATAAATATATGTAAAAGCATACATGTATATGTCCATATACATATATTTATAGTCTGATTTTACACATACTGAATTTGACGTGCTATTAAATTATATGAGATACTTTGATACACAGTTTAGTGTTCTTCATCTTGTAAGCATAGTATATGAAATTACTTGAAAATGTTTATATATTGATGTTTACTTTTCATTTGTTTTTCTGCTGTGTGTAATTTAAATAATTAGGGTCTGGTTGAATTGCAAAAATATATTGTATTTATTGACTTGATTTGGCCACACTGAGTCACTGTTAAAAAATATAATAATTCTCAAGTTTCTTCTTTGTTATCGTTATGCAAATTTCATATAATTAGTGAGTCAAAATAAGATATCTCCATTTTAGCCATTGAAAGGAACCAGCTATCTAAAGCATTAATTAATTCACATTATAGTGCAATAAATTTAGGGTGAAATCAGTACCCATAATTAATTCTTTTCACAATATTTATAAGGAAAGTGTCAAGAATTACAGGTAGCACAATAGAATTATCTTTTCCCTTTAGCTTGGTATGGAAGGCTGGTGTTAAATATAGCTCCTCTAGTAATAAAAAAAATATGTAAGATAGATCTTATGTTGCACCAAAATACACACCTTGCATTGCATTTTATATGTTGCCAATATAACTTTCATTGTACACCATCTTAAATTTCTGTCCAGAATACATTTCCTATCTAGGCTACTGTTGTTTACAGATAGCTTGTTTCTTTTTCTTTCTGCAGCTGATAATTTAGCAGTTCTATTTTAGTGTATGTTCTCCTCTAAGTGCGTAAAGCTCTTCTGACTGTTTACCCTTAAAGCTCCAGAGAGTTAGGAAAACCTCTAGACTGCTTCTGTTTATTGTACACACATGCACTGCAAAGGGTTTATTCTCAACAGGAGGGAGACAAGTACAGAGATAAAGACTGATGGTGCATATCACTCTACCAGCACATCTTGTTTTACAGCACAGCATATGACCTATTTTACATAAATATATCTCTATATTTACCTTTATATTGATTCTATATTCTCATATGTACTAATTTGGCCCTTGGTGATAGTTCACTTCATGTTTGCAGTTTTTGCTACTATTACAAAAGTCCTTGTTCGATTTTCTGCACTTGCTGCTAGCTGTAGCAGTCACAAAATTACAGGCTAATGGTGAGACAAGCAGCTTATGATGTATGATAATCAATACTCAAAATCCATTTCCTATGATGTGACATAAAAGAGTGAAGTGAAAAGACACACATTTTCAGGACTAGAGCACTAAAGCTCGTGCAATGCAGGTGGTTTTCAATTTAGGGTCATGCAGTATTTGTTTTTTCTTCTCTTTTTGCTTCATATTTAATTCAGTCACTGCTAGGATGCCCAGGGAGCAGAAATGGAAACTTAGTCGATACTGTGAGTAGGAATGCAAGTATAAAAACTGCTTTAGTAAGTGCAGGAAATGAAAAGGGGAAGGAAGATATGGCATGCAATATATATATAACATATATATGCTATATGATATATCTCTCTTTTACTTAAGAGAGTGCCTGCAAACTTTATATTTTTATTGGCAGTAATGAATGATGTAAACACTGTGTAAGGCTTCTCCTCATACCAGTGTATGTGTATGCATGCATAAGGGCTAAAAATACAAATCTTCAAATATAAGTGGTTGCAAGACATTAACCTAATCATTCTTGAAAATCTCAAAGCACAGTTTTTGGCACAGTACTGACTACCTAGTATTGTAAACTTTTTTCCAGTGACTGAGAACTTCTCTGATCTTTGCCTTTCATCTTAAACTTGTTCATTTCAATCTCAGTTTAGGGAATAAATTAATTATTTTTATTTTAAAGAAATACAGTTCAGTCAAGTTTTAGAAGAAGACTCAGTGCCAAATTAGAATCTCTCAGTTGTGTATTCCATGTACATATATATACATACATATATGTTGTCAGTGGAGATAGAGAAATATTCATAAATATATATGAACTTAATGTATTTAAAGTTAATATGGCACAGTAGTAGTACCAAAAAGATGGGAATCGTTTCCCTTCTATGGATAGCCTTTATGTGATTTAATGAAATAGATTGTAATGTATTGAAGTCTTCCCAACTGTGTTCACTGGTGGGCTCCAAGTACAGTATGAGCTCGACACATTAAATATGGTTAGAAAGTTTTACAGGAAGTGCTACTTTTTTTCTTTGGTTTTGTTTTGCTTTGAGAAAGGAGCAAAAAGTGATCTTGCTTTGATGAAATAAGAGGAAAGAAAGAAGCAAAATATTGGTCAACTGATTGTGCAGTTCTGAGCATTTCATGGTAGGTAACATTCAGCATGGTTATGTTTTCAGCTTTTGTTAAAAATTGGCAACACTGTTTACAAATAGGATACAATTACAAAGGATAGTTAAGCTTACAAAATAAAAGTTAGTTGGAAAGCTGATTAATTGCCTAGGTAAACATTTAAAAGTACCAGAAAGCTTCTATTCAGCATTGTCATGAATTCCATGTAAGAGAAAAATAATTTTAGATATGGTTAGGGAAAATCCTAAAGAAAACACCTATTATTTCTCTTTACTATATAACTCCACTTTTAAAGGTAGAGACTGAGCTTGGCACAAATTTGCTCTGAAGGATTAGGAGGAAAAGAAAAAGCAAAATTATTTAATAGCAAGCATCTGCAAAATCTGAAGTTCTAGAATTAACGTTGGAAGGGTTGTGCTTGGGGCACTTTTTTGTTTGTTTATTTCTGCTGAATTTCTGTGATAAAATGTAATCAAAGCTGTCTAGTATTAGGTATTGCCCATCCCATGCTCCAGCTCAGAACCTTCCTGTCCAATACTCTTGCCCAACGAATCTTTTAAAATGTAGTGATTTAGTTTGTTTTGGTGAGTTTTATGGAATTGTTGGGTTTGGGTTTTTTTAGGAGGGTGGGGGTAAAGGGAGGTTATGTGGGGTTATTTGTTTGTTTGTTTTGGATTTCTTCATTTGTTGGGGTTTTTGTGAGAGAGTAGCAGTTTCACTTGGCTGTTGTAAGCAGCAGCTGTTTGATGCTGTAGAAGCACCATAAAACTAGATACAGAGAACTTTAGTGGAGGTGAACTAATGGGTTGAATGAGGTGTATAGCTATGTCCTTTATTTGTATGGCTCCCATTTCATTAAGCAATTGCCACACATATATTGTCTCTACAGTTATTCATACCAATGCTATCTCATTCAAGTGAAGTAAAATCAAACACAACAAACTTAAATTTCTTCCTTAAACTCTTTTCAGTTCTGTCACCGTGTTACAGTCCCAAGGTTAGGGTTGTCTTTTGCTTTTCATCATGATGATCCTAATTTTTATTGTATACTAAAAGCAGTGTGCTGATTACTTTTCCTTGGAGATTACGGAATAATAGAATGGTTTGGGTCAGAAGGAACCTTGAAAGATCTGCCATGGGCAGGAATATTTTTTACTGGATCAGGTTGCTCAATATGCTGTTCAATCTGACTTTGAAATCTTGCTGTGACAGGGCATCCACAATTTCTCTGGGAAACCTGTTCCAGTGTCTCACTACTCTCGTGTCAAATATTTTCTAGCTTATATACAATCTCAGTCTGCTTTCTTTCAGTTTATGCAGCCCAGGCCATAATTGGCTTTCTCAGCTGTAAGCACAAACTGCTGGCTCATGTTCAATTTTTCATCCACCAGTACCTCCAAGTCCTCCTCAGCAGGTCTGCTCTCAATCTGTCCATGCTGCAGTCTATATTGATAATGGTGAATTCTCCAAACCAGATGCAGGACCTTGCACTTGGCCTTGTTGAACTTCATGAGGTTCACACACAGACCCCCCACTTTTCATGCCTGTCAAGGTCCCTCTGGCTGGCATCCCTTCCCTCTAGCGAATCAGATGAACCACTGGGCTTGTTGTGATCCAAAGGTGCACTCAGTCCCACTGTCTATCACATTTATGTATATAATTAAGTAATGTTGGTCGCAATGTGGACCCTGGAGGGACACCACTCATTACTGGTTTGCACTTGGATATTGAGCCATTGACTGCAACTCTTTGCATAGCACCATCTAGCCAGTTCCTTATTGATCTGAAAGTCCATCATCAAATCCATCTCTTCAATTTAGCAGCAAGAATATTGTGCAGGATCGTATCAAATGCCTTATAAAAATCCTTACCTTGTCCACTGATGCAGTCGCTCCATCGTAGAAGGCCACTAGATTAGCCAGACACAATCTGCCTTTGGTGAAGCCGTGTTGTCTGTCTCTAATCGCCTCCCTGTCTTCCATATGTTTTGATATATCTTCCAGGAAGTTCTGTTTCATGTTCTTACCAGGTACACAGGTGAGGCTGACTCACCTCTATGAATTTTAAATTTAAAGCCTCTATGTTACTTTCTTTTCCTCAGCAGTCACTCTATTCTGCTGTCCCTGTACCTCATTCTCTCTTGCTTTTGATATTTTGTTAGGTCTTACACCAGTCTTAGATTTTAAAGTCTTCAAGGAAGGGAGCACATATACAGAATGGCACTTTGTCACAGAACTGCATCCTTAACAAGTATCAGTTCTAAGTAAATTATCTCGCCCCAATTTAATTTATCATTGCAACGTAGCATGATTTTAATTTAAGTCATATTTATTCATCTCTTTTTAGAAATCTGAATGGTCAAAGCTGTTTACACTATTGAATCCTCATAGATCACCTTTGGTGTTTCTTTTGTGTCATGTTTCTGCAGTGCAATCATCCATGAATCTGGTGGTGATACAAGATTACTAGGAATTTATTTTCTAATTTAAAAAGATGATCGCTTACATTTTCCCTATCTTTGAGTCAACAAGTTTGTTTTGCTTTTCTGAAGATTTGTTTTAGTCTTTGTATGTGGGTTTCATCCTTACGTTTGAAGATATATTAACAGGTTTTTGCCTAACTGGAATTCCAGGCGTTTTTTAAATATTAAATTCCTCAGATAAAATGAATATTGAACCTGTCCACCCATTTTGTGAAAGAAAATGCTTAGTAGCTAAAGATCAATGTATAGTTAACTGAAGCCTAGAGATGATAAAAGGATTTATTCTATTTATTATTTTTCAGATCCCTGATATTTGGTTAGAGTCATGAGTACAGTTATAAAATTGCAAATGTTGGCTCAAACATATTCTATTAATGTAAAATGACAGACAAGCTAAGATTTTTAAAACAGAAAGTTTTCTTTGAATTGTAGAATGGGAAGTATCAAAATTTATGTCCTAAAAATGTAGTGAATAAAAGACATCTTTTTTAACTATATTCTTTGAAAGAAACAAGAATATAGAAATCCTATCTGAAAACATTATCAGTTCAAATAGTGTGTCACAGTTTGTCATTCTTCCAAATTGTATGTATTGAGCAAATCCGTTTTCAGTTACTTGCACCAAAACAAAGAAGGGGAAAACTGATTACATGATCCATACTCATGTCTAATAAAATTGCAATATGCACTTTTTGACAAGCTGATGTTTAATGCATACTGATGGAAAATTCTAGTACTATGTTCTCAGCAGAAAAAGTAGGCTTTTCATGAAAATCTTTCTATTTTGTAACTGTCACACAACATAACAATTACAAATGAAATGGAGGTGACAAAAATGAGAAACCAGCTTGCTGGTTTTTATGAAGTGTTTGTATTTCCAAAAAAGCAGTCATTGCTTAGCTATTTGATTTGAAAAATTAATCCTGATAATGCCTTTAGAGTTCCTTAAGCACTGTTCGCTCTTTCCTAGGATGAGTTTTACAGAACAAAGCATAACAGATTTCTACAGCAGATTAGTTTACAGATGAAGCTCAATTCCACTGAGAATGATTCTCTAATGACCCCTTTATACTTCCATTGGGCTGTGTGAATGCTTTAATATGTAGAGAACAGAGTTAAATAAATCTATTGTCTCAACTAACAGGTTTATGCAAACCTTCTGAAATATTTTAATTATAGCTTCTCCTTTTTCTCCGTAATTAAGAAACCAGATGTCAAGTTAGCCCATCATGTGTTGATCATAGCCTATCCATTAGTTTAAATAAATCCACTTATAATTAGAGGTTTTTTTCTCTTTCTCCTTTGTTTTGCAGAGCAAGAAGAATGTGTTAACTGCACAGATGAATGCAGAGTGCTTGGTCATTCTGACAGGTGTTGGATGCCACAGTTCCCTGCAGCCAGTCAGGCTGAGAATGCAGATTATCGCACAAATCTCTTTGTACCCACAGTTGAAGCTAATGTTGAGACTGAGACATACGAAACTGTGAATCCTACTGGGAAAAAGACTTTTTGTACATTTGGGAAAGACAAGAGAGAGCACACTATTCTCATTGCCAATGTCAAACCTTACTTAAAAGCCAAACGTGCCCTGAGTCCTCTGCTTCAGGAGGTTCCCTCAGCATCGAGCAGCCCAACCAAGACATGCATTGAGCCTTGCACCTCAACAAAAGGACCACTGGATGGTTGTGAAGTGAAATCAGGAGCCTTGGCTGAACCAAGCAGCCAGTACTTGTCAACTGACAGTCAGTATCTATCGCCCAGTAAACAGTCAAAAGACACTTCCTTCATTGCATCAGATCAGATGGCTAGGGCCTTCGCAGATGTGCATTCCCGAGTGAGCCGAGACTCAAGTGAGATGGACTCTGTTCTGGAGCAGTTAGACCGTTCAGCCCGGGATCTAGGCAGGGAATCGGTGGATGCTGAGGAAGTTGTGAGAGAAATAGACAAGCTCTTGCAGGACTGTCGGGGAAGTGACCCTGTGGCCATCAGAAAGTGAGGGGGAAAATAAGGACAGGCTGGCAGTTACGTTCCTCTTCTGCTGATTAAAAGTAAATAAATAAATAAATCCCCTGGTTGTAACAGAATTACAGGAATGAAGGAAGACCAATGCTGCTTTAAGGCTTTTAGTGAACATCTGAAGTGCCCACAAGTATGTTCTTTTCACTGCTCTTTCTTTTTGACAGATAACACTGGTTTCATTTTGACCAAACTTTCATTAGGACAGAGTCAAGTACACCAAGAACAAAATGAAAGAAGGAAAGACAGTGCCATTTTGACAATCTGATAGGAAGGTGTAAGAAAGATGGAATGGAAATACATCTGATACTTTAAGACTGTCCTCAATAGCTGATGCTGACTTTACTGTTTACGTATAAACCCCAAGAAAAACAGGGTTGAATAAAGCTGATCTGTGGTAGATTTCCAGCAGTCACCACAGGTTCCTACTGAAAGTCCTATAAAGAGTTCTTGTAGTAGTCCAAGCGACGCCAAACATTAACATTCATTTGTGGTAAACATTTATGTACAAAGTTACCTGCCACAAATATGAAAAAAAACAAAAACAAGAAAACAAAAAGAACCATTCCAGATCATTATTCAAGAAAACATATCCTGATCATTAATGAAACACTTCATATCATATTAAGGTTAAATGTACAATGATATAGTCCATCTTGTCCTGCACACACATAAGCTAATTCACTTGATAAAAAAAATAATTTTAATATCTATTTAGCATTTTAGTGTCCAACAAAGCTATAAATAGTTAGTGACAAGTTTTAAAAAAAAAGGAAGTAAAACGACGTTGGAAAAAAAAGAGTTACCTTAAGGGTAATACAGAAAAGAAATTAACATTATTAACACTTTTTTATTCATTTGTGGACACTAAAATAGCTCAGGAAAGTGAAAATGTCTTAGACATCCACAGAAGTCACATGGTCATTTAAATGTGCAAATGTAAGAAGATTCAGTGTGTTTACATCAAATGACATATTTTTTATTGATTTATTGCAGATTCAGTGCATATGAGCCAAATTGTTGAGTGTATAAGAGCTATATTGTGTATTTTATTAAATTAATATATAGTTGTGTTGCAAAAATATTTGGGCTTATATTGTAAATGGCAAGTGTTGCCTCAGTAGCTGTCGAACTCTATGAGTTTTGTTTTTCCTGCTTCCTTTTCCCCATGGAATATGGGAAGCAGCGCCTCAGAGCAAAGTCTCTTGTTTAATGTATGGTCTACGAAGTACTGCAGTACATAATCTGTTCAAAATGTGTTTGAGTGAGCTGATGGAGCTAACAGCCTACAAATACATCCATCAGTCATGGTTATGTGCAAGTCCTTGTAGAAGCTTCTATTGCAAACCCATGTTTAATAACAAAAATTACACTTGAAACAACATCTGGAACCTCCTTGTTTTGTTTTTTTCCAAACATATGCAGCCAGCCTGTTTGATGTAGGATATTTAATTGACTTCTTCAGAGATGCCACCATTTTCAACATTTTGGTAGTAAGTCCATAGAGCTGAAAAATATGTCGGTGCCAATGTGGCATGGGCAGTATTTTCTCTGATTCTTTAGAATGTGCAATTACTAACTGAGTTCTAGATATACACTGCTTATTTTTGGGGGGGAAGGTGTTCAGTGTGCTTTTCACTTGATCTGAATAGTATTTGCAGAATAACTTGGGATACAGCTTCTACTTTTTTTTTTTCTAATAGTGTTTTTATTGCATTTGAAGAATTCAAAATTACTTTCAGATGAA
This sequence comes from Acanthisitta chloris, assembly GCF_000695815.1. NCBI lineage: Eukaryota > Metazoa > Chordata > Aves > Passeriformes > Acanthisittidae > Acanthisitta > Acanthisitta chloris. The sequence goes on along the minus strand of NW_008693330.1, from coordinate 26,212 downwards.
AGTTAAAAACTAATACACATTCAAAATGAACTTGCACAGAACAAGAAGAAGCAGAAGAATAAAATATTTAGCTCAAGATTTGTCCCCTTACGTATTTCAGATACTCTGTACAATGGCACATTGTTTAAAAATTATGTATTTGCTTTATTAAATTTAACCTGTACTATGAAATAATTTATAAAAGAGGTTGGCAATCTGAAATACCACAAGCCATAGTTATCAGTTCAAGAAAGAAAGTTGACCCAACAGCCAATTTTGGTTTTGGGTTTGCATTTAAATGATGATTTTAGCCAGTCAGTCCTACAATGAATTGTCTTTGGGAGACAACCAGCTGACAGTTTGCTTTTAGCTCCTCCTGTTTTAAAGAAGTCTTCAATTAAATGTAAAAAAAAAGGATCTTGTACATGTTTTATCAAGCTACTCTCCATGTTTTGGACAATTTATGTATCTAAAATGTGGTGTTGTCTGTGTTATATAATTTTATTTTTTTTGGCCAGGAGACCCAAGATTGGTTTTGCTTGATAGCTTGATAGCTTGAAATTCCATAGTGAGAGGATTTCTTATTGTTTGATCAGTCTTTTATATGTATTTCAGTGGTGCCCATCACTTCAGTGTCTGTGCACCAAGTCTTTAGCTCTGCCAGTGAGATCCATTATTCAGCAAAATCTAAGCCAGTCTGTAAATGCAGTCAAGTGATGGAGATTTGTGTATTTTATAAATGATTTTAACACTGAGTAACCAATTGTACAATTCATTGTATGTTTCTGAGTACATAAACCCACAACATTCTGAGAAAGGGCTGTGCCAATGTAAGAGGAATTTACCTTAAGGCTCTCTGTCACTAGTGATTTACTAGCTTTAGCTGTTTAACACATTATCTGTATTTAGTAGTGATTATTTATTTACCACTCTGAGGTAATTCAGAATTCATGACTCACAGCTTTATAGAAGAGTTTAGGAAATCTTGCTTTTATTTAATTTGTCTTACAACTGCCTTGTGTTGTAGATCTCTGGCATACTGCTTCCAATAAGGATACCCCAGGTAAAGAAATCTCTTTCACAATTTAGAATGGATGCATAATGAACCAATAAACCAGCAGAGCTTACAGAGTGTGAATTTTGCTGGTTCAGTCAAAATTAACATGATTGTGTGTGAAGGACATACTGCACACAAAAGAATTTTAAAACTTTTTTCTCCATGGTGTCTCTGCTATCACCATTGGAGAAAGAGGCAGCAAGGAGAGATAAAGCTTATGGGTAATTTTTCTCATTTCTTACGTACATGCTTTATAAGACTGAAAGAAAATGTCTGCCACATGATTATAAAAAACAATGTTGGAGTAGGGGAGGCAAGCTAAACAAGTAATAAAATTGTACTGTACACTGTGAATAGAGAATAAGGCATTCTATATCTTTTTTTAATTAATGAAAGCCAGCAACTGGGAATTGGGGGTTCCTTATACAAGTGGCCAATCAAATAAGACCTTTTTCCTTTCTTTTTTTTAAATTGCCATATATATCACTAAAGAGATTCTCCTGAACTGTGATTTACCCACTTAAGAATATCAGTTCCCCAGTTCAAGTTACCCCTAAAAGTCAAAAATTGCTCAGAGTGGAGCAAGATACACCATTCAAACAGACTTTCATGCTGCTTGCTGTCCAATGGAAGGGAGATTGCTGAGGTCGAGGAGTCGGAAGCCTAGCATAACATGCACCCACTCGTTATTGTTTAATTATTTTCTTTAATCAGTCAGTTATTTTTACATTAATTTAAATGGGAGTTTTGGCTATCAAGATTTGTTGATTTGAAGTGTAATTGAATGAAATCTGATTAAGATTTTGACTTCTCTGGCCCAATTGTGATACAGGTTGGCATTCTCATTTATCAGCCCCTGTCTCCCCATATGGCTCAAAGTTGCACCAATGACTGGTGAATGACACAAAAAACAAACAAAAGCAGCATACATTGTATGGATTTTCTCAACCGCTATTGTTTAATGGCTGTGTTTAATGTGACCTATCTGGAAAATGAGGACTACGAATAAAAAGCAATTACTAATAGTGGTGTTGCCTGCTTTTGCATTCATTAACACAGAAGAAATGTGTTAAACACTGCATACCACAGGGAGCCTGATGGTAATTACTTTGGAAAAGCAACTTGTGGCAATGCGGCTGTTACAGCTAGTTATCAGTTTGCCAAAAAAATGACAGTTCCTGCTTCATTTATTAGAAATGTGCAACCGTTTTCTCTCAACAGGAAAGTGGCGAAGAGTTTTCATCAAGCTGGGTAGGTTTATCTTTTAAGCAGCTGATGCACTGAATCCCTACAGGCTGTTATTTGCTCATAGATACATGGAGCTGAATAAAGGATATTTTGGTTGAGTACACTGGTGTGAGTTCACCAAAAGCATTATAAATGGGGTATAAGTTCTCAAAGGCTGTCAACCCAACAGGAGAGATCAAAACACTGCTTGAGTATACAAGTGGAGAAAAAAGTCCTGAAGAATGTAAAGGGTTGGAGTTTTTGTGGCTTTGTTTTTGTTTTTTTTAAAACATGTCTTTCTTAAGAGCTTGAGGAATTTTATTAATTTTATTTATTCATTCATTCATTTTATTCACTTGACAAATTGCTGGGAAAAATATTGCTGAGTGTTATGTCTGGTTGTTTGAGTTTGTTGTTATAATTTAACACTTTGATTAACCTCTTTTGTTTGATTGGGTTTTGTTGTGTTTCAGCATTATGATCAATCCTTCAGAATATGTGGCCTTCTCTGTCTGCTCCTGTGTGATTGTAGCAATGACATACCAAATAGTGTAAAGCCTGTGCACCAGAATTTTTTAGAGTTTTTTAGGAGACTTTGGGTTGGCTTTTGCTTGTTTGTTTGTTTGGGGTGGTTTTTGGCCAGTTACTAAGTATATAGGCATTGATTTTGACAGCTAAATAGGATTTTAGTTTGTTCTGAATGCTACAGGTTATTATAAAGATATGTTCTAGTTCTGCAGACACAATTAACTTTTACCTATTGCATGATTTCTGCAAGTCTCTTTGCCAGAAACAAAACAAGCCCACACCTAGTTAGCTGGCCATCATAGGCCCAGAAACCCACCACTGTTTTCTTCCATTTTTTTTCCCCACTACATATATGTCTTTCTACAGGCTGAATTCCAAAATCTAGCAAGCCACTGCGCAAAGTACTGCCAGAATGTAGCTTTTGCTGCTGCTGCCCTCACCGGACATGGGATGCTCCTCTTACTGTCTTCAACTGTGTGTAATTCGGAGCTTGGCAGGATACACAGTATATGTAGAACAAGTCATAAACCATCCTGGCTTTTCTTTACCCAGAATACAGAGTCATTGATTTCCCATTTGGAAAATGGCCAGTCTGTCAAACAGAGATTCTTAGATCTCCTTTAAGCCTACCACGTATTACTGCTTCAGGGTGTTCACTCATGGGATAAATATCCTATCCTTATCCTTTATTGAGTCTAAGACATGAAAGCAGCTGAAGGCTTATTTCTTCAGCTAGTAATGTTTCCCTAAAAATGAAATTTCTGCAGTAGAAAGGACAACTGTCTACTGTATGCATAGCTTGATTTGTGAAAGGTCACCTTAGTTTCAGTAGTGCATGAAGAAATGGATCAGGGAATTAATGAGCCATCTAAAATTTTCTGAGATGTATATTTTGTAATGCATATGTTATGATTCAGGGAAAAGAGCACAGTATCTTGGTTTATTTACTAGTGATAGTTCCTGATACTGCCCAGCTCACAAAAACGTTTAGTTCAAGTTTTGGGGAAAAATTTTTCTCTGTTTAAGAGGCCAATTATTTTAATATTTTTAAAGAGGTTTTCTCTTTCTTTTTTTTTCCCTGACTATATACTAGACAAATAATGGGCCCTTTGCTAGTTTTTTTTTTAAAAAAATAGTGTTCTGACATGTTTCCTCCCTTTAGATTCTTTAGGCTAGATACGATACCTTTTATTTGGACAAGAATCCAAAACGTCCATAAACATTCTGAACTTTATCTTGGTATGAGGCAACAGTATAGGTGCAGCTTGAAACATAGATTATTGGAAAACAGATTCAGATTTTAACCTACTCAGGAGAGGAATAATTAAAATTCCATTTCCGAAAAATACTTTGAACACTAACTCTCTGAAAATTTTATTACAGTGTACCTACTGAACTGCTGCTGGAGCACCAGCAGAACAGCCAGACAGTAATACTCAACTTTTTCCAAGTTAAAAGGAACATTGAAGTTGAATCTGGAAATCAGTTGATTGCTAGTGCAGTACAGAAACCATATTTTCATTATGCTTGCAAGAATAAATACTCCTTAACAAATTTGCAATTACATTTTGTAATAACTGCACATTTTCCATCATTTTAGGGCCAATCACATACAAAACTCTTTTCAGTAGTTTGTTTTGAGAGTGATAAAAAATGGATCACTAGGCTGGCATCAACATTGACATGGAAACACCACATCTGTTTGACCATTGGAAAATTACATTTACCTATTTCTGTTATTACTGTCTTTAGGAAAATGTTCCATGCATATATTTTTAAGCTTTTTACAACAGGCATCGATTACGATGCTGCGTGCTATTCTTTTCAGTAGTTTGTTTTGAGAGTGATAAAAAATGGATCACTAGGCTGGCATCAACATTGACATGGAAACACCACATCTGTTTGACCATTGGAAAATTACATTTACCTATTTCTGTTATTACTGTCTTTAGGAAAATGTTCCATGCATATATTTTTAAGCTTTTTACAACAGGCATCGATTACGATGCTGCGTGCTATTTTCT
>NW_008693330.1:0-21364 GCF_000695815.1 Acanthisitta chloris | reverse complement strand
TTCATATGTCCATTTAAAATTCTTTACATTGAAAATTTATCTCATGTAGAGAATTTACAGCAGATGTGTCTATAAAGATATTTCATGTTTCATGCCATATAATAAAAATATTAATCATGTTTGTAGATTAGACCTCCATTTATTTCTTAAAATTCTTTGGTTTAAAATTCGATTAAAGCTGCTAAAATATATTAAACCAATACTTTTATTTTGCAATAGAAATACTTTTATGCATAAATTCTTCATTCACTATTGTGAGTTCAGTCAGAGATCCTGTTAGGTATCACACTTAATAAACTGGCAGCTCTAAATACGGATGTTTTCTTGGTAACTAAACATATATCTATTTAATCTTTAGTGAAAATTATTTATTTTTGGATCCTTTGAACTAAAATTATGAGAAAAAGTCTGATGTGTGTATTCTGGATAACTAATACATTTAGTATCCTCTAACTATAATGTGGTTCATAGTAGTGATATTTCATTATGAGTTTATGTTTAGGGACTGTCTAGATGAGATGAGAAATTATACTTACTTTGAATACCTTTTGAGTTTCTATGCTTAAAGCTGTATTGGCTATAGGAATGATTTTCTGTTCCCTTGTGCCACATTCTAAGTTGAGAATAAAATTAATATAAGTACTGCTATATCATTTAATAATGATTTGTATAACACCAAGTGAATATAGTAAATACAACTGAAAAGAATACATGTGAACCTATTTTTACATTACAGTACCATTGTATTATAAGAGATTTAGAACAGAGATTAGCAACTGTTAATAAGCCTTTATCTTTGAGCATAAGATAAGCTTCTTAAAAGCATTGAGGCTTTGCCTCAGTTTAAGGTCTGTAGTAGTGGAAAGCTCCAGAATAAGGGTGCTGTTCACACTGTGGGTTTCTTTCTTGATGTTTTCTACTGGAAGAGACTCCAGAGGTTGGTAATTATGCTTCCAGAATAACTTTTGCACCTCCAAGTGTCAGTGTAAGTAAAGAAACCAAACTCCGTGCTGTATACCAGCTTGCTGTCACTCAGTGCTCCAATGCTGTCTTAGCAGAGGCTGTTTAGGTGACTTGTTTAGGGATCCAATATGGAAAGTGAATGTTTTTAGTACCTCTTTTTGTACATGTCAATGTAAGGCACGGTAACCCTCTAAAAGGAAAAAAATAACCACTTACCTTTTAAAAGCATCAGTCTTTGAAAAGTAGTCTCCAGATGCAATCCCTCCAAAAAATAAAAAATAAACAGAAAAAAAGAGCAAATACTACCTTGCTTGTGGACACTTTTTCCTCCACAACTTGGTTGAGAAACATTGTTGATGACTATAAATCCACCACAATTCTTTTCCAAATACACCTGTTCAGTGGACTAAAATAGGAGAGAGCAATGAAAGTTCTAGAAACCCAGGTAAACCTCTGTAATGATAGTAAGTACATTCGGTCCTTTCATTTCCAAATGAGTCACATTTTTAAAAAGATTCATACTCCTGCACTCATTAATAACCTATGGGCTGCTAAATTGTAAAACTACTGCAACTGAAAGAGTTAATGTGGCTAGAGGCAGAAATCAAGATAGAGAAGGAAAAGGAATACTATTCTTTAGGCAGACTTCCAGTTCCTATTACTCCTTGTGCCTTTAGCAGAGGTGAAATGTCAGGAACCTATCATATTACTGCAACAGTAGGAGAAATACAAACAACTGGAGGATGTCTGAATCAAGCACTCTTGTTCAAAAAGCTTTCATGGAGATTTGCCAAGCTTACTGTGGGATCAAGAATGTAAACCTGAGACAGCTTTGCTCATAGCCAGTAATTCCTGTAGTCTAGGGTGATGCTCACATCCCCCCCTGCCTGGAAAAATTTCAAGCATCTATGGGCAATGACAACACTCAACTCCAAGGAGCCACCAGGTGCAGCTGCCAAATCTTGAATCCCATAGCTTCTTGTAAGTGGATGCCAACTCTCCTCATTCACTTTATTTCCTTCATCCTGAGTGTTTGTAAGGCATACTAGCAAATGCTAGTCGACATTTCCAAGCCTTGAAGGGTGGTCTGGAGAAAGACCAACCCTTGTTCAATGCATGTGTTTGTTAGCACAGAATGCTTTTTTGCAGCCAGATAAAAATCACTTAGAACTGTATCTGAAGAACCACCTGTTTGCTCAATTTAGGAATTTCCTTAATTATTATTTTTGTTTCATTTTATAAATAATCTAGAAAATCTTCAGCATCAGTGAAACTAAAAGCAAGCTCATTTTTAACAGCAGCATAAATATTAATTACAATCACCCGTCCAGACTGAGGATTTTATTTGGCATAACATGTACAACTATGCAACAATTATGTAAAAATGGAAGTTATTATGAGCTCTAATTAATATACTGTTTTACCAGCTGACTCAAAGCACTTTGCTCAGCATCCTTGGTTTTAAAGGCTGCATTTGAGTGGTGGTAAAATGTATACTAAATTCAGTAAAGCACATCAGCAGCCGTAGGCTTTCACTTCTAGTGGTGACTAGAATTGGATTTCATTTCTGCTGGAATCTTGCTATTAAAAAAAAAAAAAGGAAAGCAATATAATTGCTGATTTACCACCACTGCTTAATCTAATTCAGTTCTTAGTGGTCCATTTGCATAGCAGAATTTGCATTTTATTTCACAGAAAATGCTATGACTGTACCTGCCTTAGTTCAGGAAAAGTATTAGCAAGGGGAAACAATGGTACAAGCAAAGAAGCTACAAGTCACTTACCTAAACCAACTTCAGTATTGAAGGGAAAGGGAACCTGTATGGTGTAGCATCTTTGCAGGCGAACCAAAAGTGCACCAACCCTCCTTGTCTCCCTCAGTTCTGTTGTTCAGTTTCCATTTTATTTAGTTTCCACAAGTCAGAAGAAGTGATTTTCAAATGTCACCATCCTTGTAAAATTTTATTAATTGTGAAGAGTGGGACATATGCAGGCATATAGTGCCTTATCAAACTGTAGCATCACTAAACATAACTGTCTTCCTATTGACTTGGACCTAATCCAGACACTAGAGTTCATAGACAAATTACAAGTTATCACACCCTGCCCAGAGGTGAACAAAATAACAACAAATTAGGGATATTATTTGGTTGACAGTTTGCATGCATTTCATTATATTTTTGCACTTCTTTTGAGGCCCAAATCCTATGGGTGACAGCTGTCATTTTAAAGGTGACTCATTACATTCATTTACAGAGTCCCCTAACAGATGGAAAGGTCTTTGTTTCCCAGGGAACACTGACAGGTTATGATTTCCAGAGCTTTTAATCATTTTAACAAAACTTATACACATCTGTCAATTACTCTATTCAGTGATGTTAATAATATAGCAATCTGAGAATGACAAAGAACACTTTCCTTTTCTTGAAACCACAACTTTTCCATCAAGACTGGAAGCTTAGAACAAAAAAGCTTTTGAAGAGCTGTTTTCTTGCAGACAAATCAATATAAGTACCAGTGTATTGGATCTGGCTGAGATAGAGTTCATTTTCCCCATAGCAGCCCTCACAGTGATGTGCTTTGTATTGGTAGCTAGAAAGGTGTTGGTAACATACTAGTGTTTGGCTACTGCTGAGCAGAGCTGGCACAGCATTGGTGCTGTCCCTAACATTCTGCCATCCGCTCCACCCCACAAGCACACTGCAGATGGGCAAGATCTTGGGAATGGATATAGCCAGGACAGCTGACCAAAGGAGTATTCCTTACCATATAACATCTGCTCAGAAAGAAAAGCTAAGAGAAAGAAGGCAAGGTGGGGCTGGGGGGTGCATTCCTTATTTATGGAATTTGTCTCTGGAGTAACTGCTACATGTAATGAAGTTCTGCTTCCCAGGAAGAGACTGGAATCACCTGCTGATGGGAAGTATAAAATAAATCTTTTGTTTTCCTTTGCTTCTGCACATGGCCTTTGCTTGAGCTTTATTAAACTGCCCTTGTCTTCACCCATGAGGGTTTTTTTCATCTTATTTTCTCCCTCACCTGTGCTGCTGAGGAGGGGACTGATAGAGCAGCTAGGTGGGCACCTGGAGTCCAGCCAAGGTCAACCCACCACAACAAGTATCTATAATAACAGCAAAATTTTATTTTCATAGTACCTGTCCACAGAGCTTTTTTCTTCTTCTCCCGAGCTACAGTGAAGTTATAAATCATTAAAACATACAACAGATAAAACATGACAAGCTGACATCACACAAATAATTAAAACCAAAGTCACTGTGCAGAACTGATAATTTTGGTCAGGTATAAAATAAGGGCATTCACTATGGTGCTTTTTCTGGTCCTGATAGCAAGCACTTCAAACTCCCAAGGCTTCAGAATAGAGGTAGCAGATGTATGAGTACTAGTAGATGTGGTGACTGCTTCATGACTAATACACAGATTATTCATTCTTATAGAACTGAGGCTGCAGTCCCCTTATGTAAACCAGGGGGGGGGGTTTGCCATGATATTACATGACATTTAAATAGAGTTACGTAGTATTTACAGCATGATGACAGTGAAGTGGGTTGGACTTTTTATTTTGAGATCTTGAATGTTCAATATCAGTAGAAACCCGAACATCTAGATGAAAGATTTTTGTCATATAATAGAAAACTTTTTAGTAAAAATATTTGCACATCTTTTACATCTCTTATTTATTTTTAAGTTTCAGATGACCTTTTACTCTGATGCCTATTACAAAAACTAAAATAGCCACAATCTTTTGCAATGTAACCACAACTTAACTGTACCTTACTATTAAAACCCTATCAGCTTTCAAAGACTGTTTTGTAAGATCTCTCAATGGAAGATTTTTGTGTCATCAGACAGTTCTTTGTACTATTTAATATCACTACAGTAGTGTTTGAAGACCCTAGAGAGGGAGTCGCAGCTTCTTTTTAAACACCACTGATAAGCAGTGCAGTGTTTCATATTGCAATGGTATTGCAGAAGCAAAGCAAAGCAAAACATAACAAAACAAAACAATATTTCAGACAGAGGAAATCTTATTATCTCCAGACCAGTCACAGCTGGAATAATATGACAGAATTTATAGGATACAGTCTACACAGGTGATGTGTACTGGAGCCAGGAATTTAACTTGAATTTCCCTAGAAGTCTAATCCAGACCTTGAACTTCTAGAACCACCTTTTTGTCTTCTTTAGGAAGACCAGATAGGTTATGGATCAGAAAAGCAGCTCCCAGAATTTAACTATGTTCCACAAGAGTTTAACTCTAGCCTTTAGCCTCTTCCCTGTATATTCTCAATAAACTCTGTCATTCTTTCAGCAACAAAATAGTCAGGAAGGGTGTTTCCCAACATTTTCATAGAGGTCTTGGACTTCTAGGGTCCTTGACATCTCTGTATATATTCTCCTGAAAAGAGTATGGGCTACATTCAAATGCTATTCTGTAAAGTAAAATAAGTGGCAGCTGGCACCATACAGTTTTGTTATAATGAAAACATGAGGTGGTTGCCATTACAGAGTCCTGCACTAATGAGAACAGTAGGAATCTAGCATTACAACGGTCTAATGAAAACAGGAAATGGCTGGCATTAGATTGGTATAATGAAAACAGGAGGTGGTTGGCATTATGCTTATACAATAAATAAATTAAGATTTCTGGCCTTACCAATCTCATCTACATTATATATGATTCCAGTGACAAGAGAGAGGCTTATGCAAAATCAGGGCTAGTGACAGTAAAGAACATTCTTTATTATAACACCTCAGAAGCAGAGTGGTGTAATATTATTCAATTTTTTCTTTTTTTAGTGGCTATATGTAAGTGAAATAGGTACATTAAAAATTGGCATGTAACCGATTCAGATTCTTTCTTTTATTTGAAAAATAACAAAAGTAACTTGCTCTCTGGTGCCTGTCATGCAAAAATGTGAAAGGTTAAAAATAGCTTATTTGCAAGTAAAATTCAATATGACAGGATATTTTTTTAATGAGCCTTGCATTTAGCCCTCCCCAATTTGGGCTAAGTATCCAGTTGATAAAAATACTTTGGGGCATTTCATGTAATATAGAAAATAAGACCAAGAATAAAAAACATATACTGAGGGGGAAAAATATTAAGGGCAAAATCAATCATTTAGCTAATGGCCTTTCTTCTAAGAACAGAAGGGTCAGGTGGTTTTCTTGCTTTTTTTTCAAGCTAACCTCTCTAGTTGAATCTTTTTAATTATTATTACACAAGAGAGCCTTCTGTGTAGGTCTTAGACAATAAATAGACAACTATCTTCCCTTTTATTGTAACTTCTAGAGCCATCTGAAACTGATTGATTCTTGCTCTTCTTAATCTGCCTGAATTCACCATCAAGTTCATACAGTTCAAGGCCAGTACATTAAGGCACTGCATCAATCCACTTGTACGGTACCTTTCAGCCACTCAGTCTCCCATTTCTCATCTTCAAGCCCAACTGCGTTGTTTCTGGACATTTTCCATTGACAACAAGAGATGAAATGAAGTAAGAAAGTGTTTAGGATATCATTTTCAAAGCAGCAATTTGTGTGCCGGAATGTTCCAGCATAAAACTGTGCTTCCTGCAGGCTGGTATTCTGCCGATAGCTTTGGTTTCCACACTCAGATTGCAGTAAAAATATTCCAGTCAGGTAGCTCGGAGTGAAACAGCAGTGTGATGCAAATAAGGAACAGATAATCAAATCAAACTTTCTAATCGAGTTTTGCTATGCTGACTCTCTTATTTCTCTCTAGCCTGCAGTTTGCATGTTTTACAACACTGCAGAATTAGCTTAAAGAGTAAATACTTGTGAGTTTATTGATTCCTGTCATGTCTCACATATACTGAAGAACAAATGAAGGAAAATAATTCCTGTGCTGCTTCTATTATTCCTTTAATTTCTTTGCGTCTTTGGTGTGGCACTGATTGAATCCTTTGGAAGGAGGGAAAAGAAGATGAAGAAGCCAGAGGTATAAAACAGGGTGAGTGCTGTTAAGAAATTTTTGCTTTCCTTTTTGTTTGTTTTTATTTCTTCATCAAACAAATGAAGAGGACAAAAAAAAAAAAAAGAAAAGAAAAGAAAAGAAATAGTCATACCTTATGGACCAGATTTTAAACTAAAACGTATGGCACTGGAAGCAGCATATGCCTTAGAAAATCTGCTGTTATGCATTGTATGTACAAGCCACAGACGTGGCTTAATTGAGATAGGAGGCGACACGTGCCATGCATTTGAGATTAGTTTCTGGCCCTCAGCCATTAATGCTGGCATCCCAGGAACTGACTCAGTCCTCTGCCAAACTTCTGCTGGGATTTGGGTTCACTGAATCCGACTCACAGTCTTTAATCTCCCCAAGCTTCATCTCTTTGAATTGTGGAGCTTGCAAAACATCCAGGTGGTGGTCCAGCCACAGCAGTGCCTGCATAAACACAAGAACCAGCATGCTCTGTTTAAGAGTTTTACCGGTCAGAAAGCTTTTAGCCCTCTGCCATGAAAGTCTGAATGTCATAACTCACCCCTCTTCTTTTTCTTTGGTTCATTATACTGCATAAACAACAGTCTTATTGCCCATTGCATAAAACTTCCAATCTCTTTGAAATATTTGAGATCTTACAAATGCCATATGCCATAAATCCACTTGATGGGTCTCATCATTCTGTAAGCAGTATTTTTCGTTAGCTTTGCAATAAAATGGCATTTTGCCCTATTTTCAAACTAACAAATTTTGTCAGGGTTGGCATCTTTATTACATTACCAAATATCTCAGTCAATACCACCTGGTGTAATTGAGTCTTGTTATATGATTCAGATAGTTGCTTAAACTATGGATTTTTCAAAGTCAAATTTTCTGGCAGGAAGAATATTGTTTTAATAGAGTTTTAGATAAATAGGTAGTGTATCACTGTAACTACTAGTCTTGATTTAGGATAATTAATTGATGTCTCCATGTATAATATTCAAGATCATTTATAATTGTGTTGCACCCATAACGCTGTATAAAAGCCATTTGATTATGCTTGATCTCTATTTCATGCTGCACACCCAAAGTAGCACCTGACAGTCACGGTAGAACTTGAACGTGTGTGACACTAATTCCTGTAGGAGTCAATGTTTCTAAGTTGTTTTAAATAATGTTAGGGAATATGCTCTTTTCTGGATTTCTAAGTAAGGAAACTGGCATAATGAAAAAGGTGCCTATCTTTTAATGGAATGCAGAAATTAAAATTTATAAAGTCTAGCAACACACACACACACACGAGGAGAAGAAGAAAATGAAAGTAAAAGATTTAAAATTGAGCTGCACGGATTCAGCTAAAATACATTCTGAATCAAATCTTTTTCATATCTGTATTCACTTATAACAAAGGAGCAATTCTATATTACTGCATATTTAGCTAATAAAAAGTTTTCCTTTCTCATGTGTATCTGTGATCATATTTTGGACAGTTCATTAAATAACAGATATTGAAATGGCATCTAGACATTTTTTTATTTCCCTGTGAATGTTTTCTGCCTATATTTGCAGATTGAAGAAATACTTGTAAAATGTAGATAAGTATTTAAAATGCCCTTAACCAAATAGAAAGGCTGGATTGTAATCAGCACTTTTGCATAACAGAACAATTTATGCTTTTGGTAACACTCCTAATTTGTAAATTTTTCTCACACATTGCATTCTAAGTTTCCTGCCATTCCTGAGTCAGATAAAATAGAAAATTGCTTACTTTAAGGCACTATAATTTCTTTGATGACAAACACTGAGAAATATAAACTATATATGACCATGAGAGATTCACAGCTTAGCTATAGACTGAATTTTCAGTGTACATAAAAGCTATTTTACTACACTATGTAGTTGTGCCAGATCCAATCAACTAAGTGGAGCTCACCCTAGCCAAATCTTGGGACATCTCCAAGGAAAACAAAGAGATCTACTAAGTAAACTGGACTGTTTACCAGGTGTTACTGTCCTTTCATTCTATGTCAACATTAAACTAATCAATATTAGTCAAATTTATTTGACTCGATAAGTTCCCTGCCTTTTCAGAGGTTATGGCAGGATCCCTCTTTCTCCCCCTTCTTATGCTAAGATAAATTGAACATTTTGTTCTAAGTTTGTATGGACTTATTCCAAATGTTCAGTCAACTGTGGCATTCCATAGCCCTGAACACCTATTACATGACTGCCAGAGGCAGGAGAAGCTAACTGTTGCTTCAAGTGGGCTCATCCAAAACCACATTTCTACTGCCATCCTGGTTTGGGGAAGAATGGAGAGTTTGTCTTGCCTTGAGCTGATTCTTTTCATATTGGAAATAAAAAGGCATGGCATTGATTTTTAATGTCTCAATGACAGTCCTCGCAGATAAGCTATATTTACTTGTGTGAATTTTTGGACCAGATTTGAATTTGAATCATTCTATTAGCCAAAAAAGATTTCATATCTTCAGAAAAAAAAGTTGCAGCTCTTCAGGAAAACTGCTGATTCTGTTTATGGAGGTAGTTTCGTTATAACTAATATTTGTGTAGTTACTACGTGAAAGAAAATTATTTACAGGACATTATAAAGCACACAAAAAAAGCTGTAATGAACATACTGCCTTGTGTGAGATGTAATTGGTAGGTAAAAATTCCTGTGTATTTGGGCATGAAATGTATCTCTTGGAACTCTGGTAATATAGAATAACAGTAGTTTATAACCATGTAAAATTTTGTCTCCCATTAACCATGCATTCTTACTGCATGCATTGTAATTATGCTAGCCAGGGAAAGATTTCATACCCACAGGGAAAAGTTAAGGCTCTCCAGGAATGGTGTAATTGTACTTCTACCATATCTCCTAATGTCAGTGTTGGCAGGGATGACCAGGGATAGCGCTCTACTCATAAATAGGGAAGACCTGCTGGCAATCTTAGAGTTTGGCTTGAATTGAAGTGTCTCCAAGATGATTAAGTTAAGGACCTGGAGGTGAAATGGGGAGACAAGCAGCAAATTTTGCATTCTGGACTTTACAACTGCATATTTCTTCTAATTCGGGATGTTGCTTGGGAACACATTGGGTAGCTGCCATGAAGAAGCAGGATGTCAAGGAGAGCTAGGTGATTTTTTAAGAGAGCTTAAAGACAGCTCAGGAATTAATTATAGAATGATTTGGGTTGGAAGGGACCTTTAAAGGTCATCTAGTGCAACCTCCCCTGCAATAAGTAGGGACGTCTTCAACTAGATCAGATTGGTTAGAGCCCCATCACCCAACTTGACCTTGAATGTTTCCTGGGATGGACGACTGATTCCAATGTTCTACCACTCTCGTCATAAAAAAAGTTTATTCCTTATATCTAGTCTGAATCCACCCACTTTTAGTTTAAAACCATTACCCCTCATTCTACAGGGGAACAGCATTGACACGGACTGTCGTGGTTTAACCCCAGCAGCAGCTAAGCAGCCTCTCACTCACTCCCCCACCAACGGGATGGGGGAGCGAATCAGAAGGGTAAAAGCTACAAAAACTCATGGGTTGAGATAAAGACAGTTTAATAGAGAAAGCAAAAGCTGCACACACAAGCATAGCAAAACAAGGAATTAATTCACTGCTTCCCGAAGAGAGGAGGTGTTTAGCCATCTCCAGGAGAGCAGGGCCCCATCACGCGTAACGGTTACTTGGGAAGACAGACACCATCACTCCAGATGTCCCCCCTTCCTCCTTCTTCCTCCCACCTTATATACTGAGCATGATGTCATATGGTATGGAATATCCCTTTGGTCAGTTTGGGTCACCTGTCCCAGCTGTGTCTCCTCCCAATCTCCCATGCATCCCCAACTTCCTTGCCAGTGTGGCAGTACGGAAAGCAGCAAAGGCCTTGACTCTGTGTAAGCTCTGCTCAGCAATCACCAAAACATCTCTGCATTATCGACTCTGTGTTCTGCACAAAACCCAAACATAGCCCCATACTAGCCTCTATGAAGAAAGTTAACTCTACTTCAGCTCAAACCAGCACACAGGCTCTACTAAAAAGTCAGTCCCCAGGCTACTGTTCAGGAACAGAGAATTTCGGTAAATTACTTGCTTGGCTAAGTATACAACTCTCCAATAAACTTAAACAAAAAGAAGTCCATAAGAGGTGGAAAAAAACGAAATAGAAAACAAGAAAACAAGGCAACAAAGAGGTATGCAGGAATTGCTTAGGTACATAGGGAAAAGATCAGGAAAGACTGGTGAAAGAGATAAACATAAACAGATAGGGAATGTATTTTTTTGCCAGTTGCAATTATAATGACAGGGAAAATGGGAGAAAGTTGATGGAGAGGGAAAACAGCCCAGTCAGTGACAATAGTGAAACACTGAAGAACAGAACTGACTTCTGTGTGTACCAGCAAAGTGTGGAAAGAAGAGATTCTCCTTTTTAGAACAAAAGGTTGTGGAAGTTAGATGTACTCCATATCATGGGGCTGATGAGTTTTATTAAGAGATGTTGAGCAAGTTGATTTGTGATATTTTGAGGCTCCTGACTATCATTGTGTCTGGAAGAAAACAGAACAAAACAAAGTAAAACAAAATGATACATTTCTGCATCAAAAGATGTGTGGCCAGCAGGTCATTCTCCCTCTCCACTTTGTCCTCATGGTGCCCCACTTGGAGTACTGTGTGCAGGTGTGTGGCACCCAGAACATGAAAGACACGGACTTGTTGAAGCAAATCCATAGGAGAGCCACAAAGATGATCCAAGAGCTTGAACACCTCTCCTATGAAGACAGCCTGAGAGAGCTGGGGTTGTTCAGCCTGGAGAGGAGAAGGGTCTGGGGACATCTCATTGTGGCTTTCCAGGACTCAAAGGGAGCTTATAAAAAGATGGATAGTGACTTCTTTCATAGGCAAGTAATTATAGGACAAGGGGAAACAGTTTTAAACTGAAGAAAGGGAGATCTAGATTAGATGTTAAGAAGAAATTCTATACTCAGAGGGTAGTGAGGCAGTGGAACAAATTGCTCAGAGAGGTTGTGAATGCCCCATTCCTGGAAGTATTCAAGGATGGGTTGGATGGGGCTGTGAGCAGCCTGATCTAGTGGGTGGCAGGGGGGCTGGAAACAGATCGTCTTTAAGGTCCCTTCCAATCCAATTCATTCTGTGATTCGATGATTAATTTTTAAGAGAGAGAAAAAGGTGAATCAAAGAAACTGTTGGGTGGTCTCAGTCCCTGGGAAGAACAAAAAACCACAAGAAATCCACTTCCAAGTAAGTGAAAGACAAGAAGAGTAATCAGGAATACTCAATATGGGCTTTACAATAGTACAGTGTGCATAAAATGTCTGTTATCTATGTGCTATTTAATATGACAGGAGAAATTGGTGAATGGAATTTTCCTTGACTTTAGTGAGGTTCTTTGTTATTCTCCACAGCTGAGAAAATATGTGCTAGGAAAAGTTAGGTGGATTAGTCTTGTGGGTTGAATATTATCTAGACTCTGCCACAGCAATTGTTAAATGTCTCCATGGAGATCAATGAGAATTACAGTACTGTAAAACTCCATACTTGGACCCATAATGTTCAACATCTTCAATGACCTTGATAACAGCACAAACTACACTTAGAACATTTGCAGATGAAATAAACTGGAAAGAGTAACTGTGGCCATGACAAATATCACAACTCTACACAAAAAGAGTGCAATAAACTTTAGCACTAGAGAAAATCAAAGCTCATGATATCACATAAGAATAAGTGAAACATTCTGGACCAAGGGAGAAATGTTAACCTACATTAACACAGGTTAGAAATTTTTTTTGCTGAAAAGAGCTTGAAGGTAATGGTGTACCTGAGGTTGGAGACAAGCCAACAGTGCTCTCTGTTCCTGAATAAGACAAACTATGTACTAAACTGCAACTCTTATATACTCTATATACTGTTAGAAACTCTGGCCACAGGATCAAGAGAAGTTATTCTTCCCTTCTACTTAGAACCAGTTAGGTTGCATGTAGAACACTGATACCCAGTTTAGAACTACTCGGTTTAAGAGAGATGAAAAGAAATTGGAGAGGATCCAATGAAGGGCTGCTAATGGATTCAGGGCCACAAAATACTTACCATGTATGGCACCTAAGGAAGCTGAGGCTATGTGGCTGGATGCAGAGGAAACTAAGGGTTTCTGCTTATGTCCATTTGAAGGGTGATTCAGGGGTGTTGCAGCCAGTCTTGTTGCTAGTGCCAGATGACATAATGAAGGACAATGGCCACAAATTGTAACTTGGGAAAAGAAAACTGTACATGAACAAAAAAACCTGGACAAGAGTATTGTCACATTTGGCTGGGTTTTCCAAGGAGGTTATGTAATTTCTGCCTGTGGAAGTTTTCAAGACTTATCTTATTGACCTAATATTGATGATAACCCTGCACCAAGGAGTGGGTCAGACTAGATGTCCACCTGAGGTCCCCTTCAACCAATGTGTCTGTGGTTCATTGACATTCCTTGTGCATTACAAAGAGGAGCTACCTGAAATGTTTGAGTCGTTAAAGCAAGTTGAGCAAAACTTCTGAGGTAGAGCTAGGACTTAGTTATATATTAACATAATTTCTACTTACTTGCCACCAAAATCATTATCTGGTAGCATCCTGTTCCAAAGGACTGTTAGTTTTACCCTACTGATGATGTGTTGTTGCAATAGCCTTTGATTCTGACTTCCTTCTCATATAACAACACGGGAAATGTTGATACAAATTTCTAACAGTTTGTCTTCCATCATAACAAACAGTTGCTGAGTTTATTTCTGCTGTTCTGCATCTTCATAACAATCTTTTTATTTGTCACAAATTTTTCATTTTCTAAAACCTAAACATGTGTACTGAGATATGGGCTTTGCATGACAAGGTTTTGGTGGCAGAGGGGCTACAAGATTTGCTTCTTCAAGAATCTGCTAGAAGCTTTCCCTATGTCTGACAGCCAATGTCAGCTGGGTCCAAGGCAGGCCCTTCACTGGTCAAGGCCCATCCAATCAGAGATGGTAGTAACAACTCTGTGATAACATATCACAGAACTAATTGCAGCCAAAGAAGAGAGGAGTCAGAATATGCAAGAATTATGTGAGCACCAAGGTCAGTGAAGAAGGAGAGGGAAGAGGTGTTGCAGGTGCTGGAGCAGAGATTCCCCTGCAGTCCATGGTAAAGACCATAGAGGTCCATGGGAAAGCAAAGATCCACCTGCAGCCCATGGAGGACTCCACGCCAGAGCAGACTGATGCCCAAAAGGCCATGACCCCGTGAGGACACACACTGGAAGCAGCCTGCCCCTGAAGGACTGCACCCCATAGAAAGGGACTCATGCTGGAGCAGTTCATGAAGAGCTGTAGCCTGTGGGAAGGATTCCCATTGGAGAAGTTTATGGAAGACTGTGCCCTATGGGAGGGAGCCCATGGTAGAGCAGTGGAAGGACTCCTTTCCCTGAGGAGGAAGCAGAGGCAAAACCAACATTTGATGAACTGTTTGTAACACCCATTACCCATCTCTCTGCACCACTTGTGGGGAGAATGTAGAGAATCAGGACTAAAGTTAAGCCTGCAAAGGTGTTTTTAAGATCTGTTTTACTTCTCATTATCCCACTGATTTAGATTGGTAATAAATTCAGTTAATTTCTACAAGTTGAGTCTGTTTTGCTTGAGAAAGTAATTGGTGAGTAATCCCTCCCTGTCCTTATCTCAACCCACAAGCCTTTAATTATATTTTCTCTCCCTTGTCCATATGAGGAGAGGAGTGATAGAACAGCTTTTTTTGTGCACCAAGTGCCCAGATGTGGCCAAACCACCACAACATGGCTCAACATAGAAAGTCTCATTGTCAGTAAAGAGAGAGAATAACGGATAGCAGGAACTTTCTGATCCTTTCAATTCCTCACCAAAATCAAACTCAGACAAAAATTAGACAAAGATTTATTCTAAACCTGAAACGATTGAACAAACCTATTTCTGTTTTACATTCAGTCATCACTTTCAAGGATTTATTCATTAGATCAAGTAGATGCTTAGCATGTCTGAAATTTTTCTCGCATAGCTGTATTTTTCAGGACACCAAAGGTGCCTTTGCTAAGTCAGAACTCTGAGCATACTTTCCAGTTTCTACTAATAGGCCTTGCTGAATGACAGTTATTGTCTAGAAATCTGTGGATTTAATTAAACACTGATGAGTATCCAGAACTATCTCAGATGTCCTGTAGCATTGTCTCTCATGGTTACCTTTTTCTCTGTGATTTTTTTCTCACAGTCTGATGTCCATCAGTTTTTTAAGGCAATAGGAAGAATGGTGGAAGTTTCCAGGGAGAGACAATACCAGATTTCCTTTCCCAAATATATATTGTGATTACATTTCTGCCTGATATTTATGCTTTCAATAGGTTCAGAATTCAGTCAACTTAATAATTTACTAAACCATGTCAACTACAAAGAGAGTTTCTACAAGATATGTGGGAGGCCTTGGATTTTTATCTGTATAGGGCAGAACCTTTCAAATTTTTTTCTAAAGCTGTTTGTCTTCTTTGCTGAGAGTATGAAAGGTGAAACAATTTCCACTCAGAATATCTCAAAGTGGATCTCTGTGTTTATTATGATTTCCCAATATTTTTCTAAGTCACCTGATAATATATGACCACATGCAACAAGGACTTGTGCATCTTAGAAATGCAATTTGCATTCAATATAACACAGAGTTCCATAGAAGTTTTTACAAGTCATTGTATTCTAATGCATGTGCTTTCTCTGGCTGCCTCCTATATAATGTCTTTCAGTAATTATTACCATCTACTTCTTAACCCCACTCAGCTATGCTGCTTTGGAGCCACCTACAGCAGAAGACAGAGATAGATGAGCCATAAGGCAAAAAAACCAAACAAATCACCAACCAAATAAAAAGAACCTCAAAACCCCAGATACTTTCTATAAGAACAAGAGTTTTTAGAAACAGAATATCTCCCTTTCATTCTTAATATTCCATGGACACTAAAGAAGGAACTGCAGGCTGTTCTTGGCCTTCAGAGTCTGCAAGGAGGATGAAGGGTGATGGCAGTCTTTCTCTGGTCCCTCTCACTTGCAGGAGACTGAACTGAACCCCCAGGTGCCCCAGGGGGAAGGCAGGCTGATGCAAGCAGTGCTGCCTGAAGCACTAGATCTAGCTAAACCCATGGAAGTGGATGAAGGGATGAGGATGGGAAAGCAAAGCCAAGGCCATGCCCTGCCCTGGGTATGAGTGATCAAGTTCTTTCCATCTTGGTTACTATACAAATGAACAGGTAAGATGCACCTTTGATTCCTCGGGACTTCACTGGCCAAAATTATCTGGTTCTGGGCATAGTGGAGTATTAGCAAAGCTAATGTAAAAGAGTAACACAATTAATTTACTGTGTGACTAAGTTGGTATCTTTATTATGGCAAGAGGAGATCAAGTAGATTTTATACCTGGAATGGTAACTGAGGGACCTAGGCCAAGGGATGGTGTTCCAGCTAAAGGATACTCCAAAAATTGTAGCTTGCTAATGTGTCCTATTAATGCCAATGGCAAACTTTTTCAGCTCTTTGAATTACATTGCATAAGGGCAGAACTGGGAAGAAAGAGAAACTTCTAAAGCAGACAGTTGTTCTATGATGTTGTTTCTACTAGGTCTGTTAACATATGCAAATGTTGACAAATTAAGCAACATCTGCTTTATTTGCAATATTCAATGTTAATACACTGATGCTGTGTCTTACAGAGTGAACATTTCTTGTACAAAACTACAGCTAAGTGCAACGCATCATCCTGCCTGAACTCTAAAGGAAATGGAGCAGGTATATACACCACATTTTAAATTATCAAATTGGGATACAAAAGCAGCATATATTAGAGGTTTTATCATAAATCTTCATCTGAGTCAATCTACTTTTTCTTCCTTTTGTTTCCCTGTTTATTTGTTTGTTTTTTAACTAGGTGAGTTGTCTATAAAAAAATGACTGGGTTTATACAGCACATATGTACTCATAGGAAAGTTAGAGCTAGTAATTTCTATATGAACATGTGCATTCCTCTAGATTGGCAATACTCCTAACAAGGATGTACGAAGACTCATGAAGTGCCTTGTTCTCACCTTGATGAGCACTTAAAATGCAATTTACTGTTGCTCTCAATTATTTTAGATTCCACAAGTGTTTACTATTTTTGGCATCCCTGAACCTCACAGTCAAATTATGATGAATGAATGTAATGATTTGATCCATTTTAACAGAAATATGATGGTAAGGCAAAATAAGATATTTAGGCTAATCTGCATGACTACTTCTTGAAACTTTAATAAACTGTCAAAAAGATGTGTTAACGCTGTGGTGAAAAAGATGGTCCAGAATGACAGACTTTTTCTTTTCCCAGGGAATAAGCTATTTCTTTCTTAAAAAAAAAAAAAAAAAAAGAAAAAAGAGCGAGAGAGAAGAGAAGGAGAAAGTGACATATTTTGCAAATGTGTTATTTGCATTAATTATGTAGAAGGTCCTCTTTAGTTGTGCAATTACGTTCCCTTCTAGCACCCAAAGAAGAGGTTCAAGTGCTCAGGAATATGACAACTGCTGTTTGCCTTGCTCATTAGCATCAATTTTCTTTCTTCTGTAGACAAAAGCTATGGAAGACCTTCAACAACTCTTTATCAAACATTCAGATATTTTATCTATTTTTTCCTTGCTTTTCTTCCACCCTCTTGTCTATGCTATTTGGAAATAAAGCGTCCACTTCTTCTTTTCTTTAGTGCCTTGCGTATTAAATCATTTCCAGGCTAGTGCTACATCTAGAATATCACTAAATATGCATGTCATAGGTTCCTACAGAGGAATATTTGGTCCTGATGTAAATCCACCCTTTGTATGGCACAATATTGGACCTAATATGTCAGATAGGATGAACTGAACACTTACTTTCTTTAGAATTTTACTACAGATAGAAATGAATTGTAAATAAAATAAATTTATTACCCAAAACCACAAGGTGCATTTTCATTTTGTGTCATGCTTTCAGAGCATATCCTATCAGCAAACGAAGAGCAATTTTTTGGCATTTGCTTTATCAGAAACAGAGTGGCTTTTGGCCTTTCCTTTCAGAAGTCTGACCAATTCTTAGAGCCATATAGGATGTTTTCACTCTTTTTCAGGAAGGAATCTTCAATTCTGACAGATGGCATTGCAGACTGCAGGAATATGGCCTTTTAAAAATAGTTTTCAGAAGATGGATTAGCTTCTGGAAATTTTCTGTGCAGAAATGTAAATGACACAGATTTCCCTAAATAAATACCTTCTAGGCTTGCAAAACAATCAGTCACTTTTGAAAATTTGTGTTCATAATGTGCATTCAGTGGCAACATTCAGTGAACATTAAGCAGACAACATTGAAATTATAATTTGAAATAGTAACGACATGATTATTCAACTATACCAATCAATGCTCCTTAAAAATAAAAATAGTAATAATAAAAAAACTATAGTCAACTCCAACAAAACAGTTTAACTCATTTATGTAGCTCAAGAAAAATTTTAATTTCTACTAAATAGGATCAAAAATACAAAAACCTGGTTATTTTACTATGCTATTTATTGACTTGATAGAGGAATTAGGGGAATATTCTCTGCAATATGCAGTAGGTCAAACTAGATGCTTTACAACAATGTTTTCCAGCCTCAGCATTGATGAATCTATGAAATCCTCATACCTTGGAACGTGTTGCTGCTTCCAAATTATGACAGCCAAAAGGAAACCTCTTTAATGAGCAGCTTATTCCATAACTTTTCACTCTAGGGATCTATTGCAACTTCCACTGAAATATTTGGCACTGGACATGTCGGAATAGAACATCATGTTGAACAGCCGCCTGCTCTGATCCAGAATGTCAGCAGGTTCAGATATTCATATAATCAGAGTGCACATGGAAGGCTTCCTGACACTGTTTTTGTTTTAAACAAAGATTCCGGATTGGCACGTTTACACTGTTCATAAATATTTGACTATTATATTTGCTTATGCAACACAAATACATCATTATTTAAAATAATCCTTAAGGATCATTTTTTGCAGTTGCTATGATTTTTGTGGTACCATGCTCTTTGTAAAATTTTGGTTTCTAATGTCTGTTATCACCAACAGTTTAAGGCTGTACAAAGAGTATGTAAACACACAGATGCCAAAGAGTATGTTTAGGCATTTTGGGTTGGGTTTTTTTTTGTGGTTTGTTTTTATTGTTTTGTTGGGGTTTGTTGCTTTTTTTTTTCATTCTGATGCTTTAAAAACTTAACCTTAAAAAGTAATAGTCTTTTCATGATATGGTAGGGCATAGCATCATATAGTGGCTACAGAATGCCATTTGAGGCTACTGCCATCTAATACTGCAGAAAACGTTTTCTTCTCTGAATACACTTACATGTATTTCCCTAAACCAGATCATTCAGCCTACATCTATACTGTTAAACAAAATAGGATTGAGGTCAGTCCTGCATCATGTGAGCACAGATTGGCTCACATTCATATTTTTGCTAGCTAGCTATCTCCTGCCAGAGTAGACTGGTCATGTGGGACACAAATTACTCAGCTCCAGGTCTTCTCTAGAATCTGGGTGATGCCCTTTGGAACCCACAACATAATTAATTAGTTTGTGTCTATGAATGGGGGAGTGGGGGTTGTGGGGTGTTTGTGTGTGTGTTAATTCAAAATGCTTGAAGTAATACGTTAGGGGATACCCTATGCTGGAATTTCAAGAACATAGTATATTTTAATCCAGGCATTTAAGGAATAAGAGGAACACAAGGGCAAGATGCTTCACAGAAATGAAAAGGCACACAATTTATAGAACTAACAGCTTTAGTGTTTAAAAGGCATATTTGTTAAGGGTTGTGCTATATGTTTTCAAGCAACTATGCTCTAGTTTACCTTGTGAATAGTCTTACGTCTAAGGCCACCTACAGCAGTCATTCTTTCCGTCTGATTACTCTTAAGCAGTATTGATGGCATGTGTTTCTCCTTGCATTGACCAGCCATTACAAAACTTATCAAAGGGGTTCTGTTCTGGAGATTTGAGGGAATGTATTCTCCATCCGAATCTCATGGAAATCTTCGCTCTGTCTGCTTTAAGTACTCATTAGAAATGATGGACATGGGTTCAGAAGAAACCTGACCAACATTTCTTTCCTTTGATGATGTAGGAAGCATAGATGACTATTTTTATTTTTAAAAGTTCATTTATGTAAAACATTTATTTTTTTCCTTTAACAGTC
This sequence comes from Acanthisitta chloris, assembly GCF_000695815.1. NCBI lineage: Eukaryota > Metazoa > Chordata > Aves > Passeriformes > Acanthisittidae > Acanthisitta > Acanthisitta chloris. Next base: position 1,134 of record NW_008693330.1, on the reverse strand, counting down.
AGAAGTTCTTGAAGAGGTAGACTATATTCCAGGATATTCACAAGACTGGAAAAAAAAAGTCTGAAATTGCAAAATATGTGGGAGCTGCAAGCTCTGGCACAGCTGCATTACTGAGTCTCAGAAGAGTCTTAAAAAGAGAATGGCAATACAGTGGGTCTGGCAAGAGAACCAGTGCTCAAACTCTTGAGGGTCAGAAAAGTGATGGGAAAATGATCCTCCAGGTTCCTCTAATTGTTATGGTTTGTTACATTATTCTTTCTCAAGATAGCAAGAGGCTGTCTTGAGAGAGGCAGCTCAGATCAGAGAAAAGTTCAGTGCCTGGAGATATCTGTTGTAGGATATCTCCTTCAAATTTTGAAATTCAGGTTTTATAATTGCCTCTCTAAAAATCATGGGGAAAATGTGTTCTACAACCATTGTAAATTGATGGGTATCCAGAAAAGCTGATTTAGCAAATGAAGGCAAACAGTAAAACACACACACACACACAAAGAATATGCTAAAATAATTAAAAATACAGAGTAAATGAATAGGGAACTTTATTTGCAATTTTTCTTAACTCAAGATCTAAAGAGCACCTCAGGAGATTAAAAGACAGTAGCATTATAAAGATCAAAAAGAAGTATCTTTTTCACACAGTGTATAATTTGAAAGTTAATTTTATTTTCCTAGGAACTGATAAATCTCAGAAAATATCAAAATGTTCTGAAAGCAAAGTTCTTTCTGTATTTACTAGAGACAGTGATCTGGATGAAGCTTCCAGTTCAGGAAGCCCCAGACAGTTGATGCCTGGAACAGGAAAGCAAAAACAGAGAAAATGTCACTTGCCCATGTTCTGTTTGTCATCTCCCCCCATTCAGTCATTGCAGCCTCCAGGATGAGGGGCTAAATGAGTCTGCTGTTGTTTTCTGCTACGGACATGCTAATATACTTGAGAGTCATGTAGGATTTTCACAAATGTCACCTCATAGACTGAATGCAGTACTGAGCTTAATCATCTCCCAGTTGAGATGGATTTACTCAAACACTTGAATTTCTTTAAAGAAATATAATGTAAGAAACCATGTACTCTCACACAGTGTCCATGTAAATTGCTTGAATGAAAACTATCTAAGCTTTTGTGATGGTTTGTGT
>NW_008693329.1:33585-35097 GCF_000695815.1 Acanthisitta chloris | reverse complement strand
AACAAACTCATATGCAATCTTTTACACTCGTGACACTATTTTATGGCATTTTTTAAATCTTCGTTTGATATTTGATTTTTCATCTCAATGAAATCTGTCACACCCAAATTTTAATGGAAGGTCTGGATGTGAGAAATCACTTCCTTCTGTGCTTAACTTCACCTCTTAGTTTCATAGTATGGCAAAGGATTAGAATGTACCCTAGAGATGATCCAGTCCCAACACCTCAATGTCTTATATCCCACTGAAGTGAATGGATTTAGGGATTGCTTCTCTAAGTCAGGACCATTGATAATTAAAGAAGTAAAAGTAATTATTGAACTGGAAAATTAGAGGCTGATCAAACATTTATTTGAGCAACAGTGTATGGAAATAAGTAAAAACCTGAAGAAGACATTGTTGGCCCACAGATGTTAAGTGCCCAAAGCACCAGGAATGTTGAGCTTTGCTAGAAAACGTAGTTGACAACACAAGACCAACCCAAAAGGCACTTTCTTGTTGCTAATATTTTATTTACTCTGCAAATTAAATAAGAATCCTTTTGCTAAACCCTTCTGGCACTTCAGGATGTGCAGGAAATGGGAGCAAAATGTGCAGTTTTTGTGTTGGTGTAGGAGGAAACCTTTGTGGTATTTTGGACGTGGAATGAGGCTGTTGTTTGGCTGCTTTGGCTGTTCCTCTTCTCTGGGAGGACTTAGACTTTGTTTTCTTGTGATTTGTGCTGCAGATCTGAGGGGAAGCACTAAATGTTGCCCTGCACCTTCCTCGATTGCTGCAGTGATTCCTACCTGTAAAGTTAACTATTCCACTTGTAAACATGGCTTGAAAATTTGTCCCTTGGGTTTCAAATCGGCAAAAACTTTGCTTAACACAACATTCAGTACAACCTCCAGCCTGGATGCACCTGAGAGTTAGTTATGGAAGGCTTGAAAGTGTAGGGTAATGGGAGACAGGCACCTTTAGGGTGTTGGAGTAGCTTTGTGCTGGGTGGAAATGTGTGTTATTGCTCCTGAAGCTGCTAACACCTCCAGTGCAGTGACTGAATGTGATAGGCATGGGCAGCCTCACTGCCACATGTGGAGGGGCAGCACTGCCCTCTGCTCTCTGTGACCCGTGACAGGACCCAGGGAATGGCAGAGCTGTGTCAGGGGAGGGTTAGGTTGGATATTAGGCAAAGGTCCTTCCCCCAGAGGTGTTTGGGCACTGAACAGCTCCCCAGGGCAGTGGTCACAGCCCCAAGGCTGACAGAGCTCCAGGAGTGTTTGGCCAGTGCTCTCAGGCACAGGGTGGATTGTTGAAGTGTCTGGGCAGGGCCTAGAGTTAGACATGATCCTTGTGAGTCCCTTTCAGCTTAGGATGTTCTATGATTCTATGAGCTGCACTGTGCACTCACAGCCCAGAGAGCCAACTGTGTCCTGAGCTGCATCCACAGGAGTGTGGGCAGGAGGTGAGAGAGGTGATTCTCCCCCTCTGCTCTGCTCTGGTGAGACCCACTTGGAGTGCTGCACACAG
>NW_008693329.1:30810-33199 GCF_000695815.1 Acanthisitta chloris | reverse complement strand
GGGAAGTGTCCCTGCCCAGGGCAGGGGGTTGGGGCTGGATCATCTCTAAGCTCCATTCCAACCCTTAACGCACTGTAACACTACAATACTATGAAGTATCCTGCAATCCTTTTGCACAAGATCCTGACATCCCCAGTCAGAGGTGTTGGGCTGACTGACCTGGGAATGGTGAGCTGCTTCTGGTCTCCAGGCATGTGCAGCACCTCTCTCCTGGATCCTTGCTGCTCCCTCAGGGATAGCTCAGCTGGTTGCTTAGCAGCTGCTGAGCTGCTGAGGTGCAGGAGGAGCGATGGGTCCTGGTTCCCTTCCCACTCCACGCTCCCACTGCACCAGCTGCCCTTGCTCCATGTGCAGCTCAGGAGGAACCTCCCAGGGAGATGCTGCAGCCAGAGACACCACTGCTGTCACGGGGTAAGCTGTCCCTGCTCATCCATCACCTTCTCCTAGCCAGTAGCAGCCTTGTTCCTGGGATGGTGTGGGATGGGGCTCATCCAGAGCAAGGAGGATGCTGTCCTTGTAGCTGGTCCTGTCACACCAACCACTGCTGACCACAGTTATTCCTCTCCTCTGCATTTTACTGTCTTTAATCATGAGGAAGAGGCTGCAGCTCTACAGCATTTAAGACTGAAATATCAGGGAGTTGATGCCAGGTTTAGGATCATTTGACAAATGGGTTTATTTGCCTGGTGGCATATTGGATGGTGTGGAAATGCCCTGGTTGGTGGCAGGATACAGATCACAGTGATTTCTGTCTGTTGTGTCTCAGGTTGGTGACTGAACCTTGCTCAGCTGAAGGTCACACTGGCAGCTTAGTGAGAGAGCAAGAACCTCTGAATTGTAAAGGATGGAGAAATGGGAAAGGCTAAGAGCTCTCTGAACAGATTTGCACTCCTGGCTTTGTGTCTCTCCTTTAGACTAAAAGTAAAATGGCATAACATGGAAATTCCAGAACATTTATGTCCTGAGTAGGTGCCCTCTCTGTAGGACTGTGAAATATGGGTGATTTCTCATGAGCTGACTAGCACAGAGCATGGGCTGGAGCTGTCTGAAATGAATTTGACAGATCAGAACTGGAATATAGGGTTGGCATTTACAATGGCCTCACAGCCTTGGGATATTAATATAAAGTGATGCTTGGAACTTTGCTGATGCAGGAGTGAGGATGGCAGAGCTGTGGTTGGGAGGTTGGAGTAGGCCATGCCTTTTGTATCCAGGTTGGATGGGGCTTGGAGCAACCTGGGCTAGTGGGAGGTGTCCCATGGCAGGAGGTGGAACGAGATGATCATTAAGGTCCCTCCCAACCCAAACCATTCTGGCCCTTGGTGATTCTACCTGGGACATCTGAGCCCCTGCACTGCTGCATGGCTGCACTGGGGAGCACCAGGGTTGGCACAGCATCAGTGACATTGGGTCATGCTGAGAGAGATTTATTTCTTGAAGATATGACCATAGTGTTGATTTTAGGAAAGACAGAGAGTGCAAAAGCACTTTGTGCTTGGAATGGAAGGTGAAGAATCTTTGTGTAGGTCCATGGTCACCGAGTCAGTGTCTACATGTGGGAAACAAGAATGGAATCATTTTAGGGGGTGTTGAGAGGATTAGAGTTAGGGTTAGAGTGGGAATTAGAAATTCTTCCCCGTGAGGTGCTGAGGCACTGGCACAGGTTGCCCAGAGAAGCTGTGGCTGCTCCATCCCTGGGAGTGTTCCAGGCCAGGTTGGATGGGGCTTGGAGCAACCTGGACTAGGGAAGGTGTCCCATGGCAGGAGGATTGGACTAGATGAGCTTTAAGGTCCTTCCAACCCAAACCATTCTGGGATTCTGTGATTAGTGACTGTTCATAAAATGCTTTGACCTGTAAACTGCTGCATTATTACACCATTTTTATTGATCATAATAGGCCATGAAGCATTCAAAAGTCATCATTAGATATTAAAAGCTTCACAAAGCAAATGTTGCTGTGCTGCCATGGTCCCTTCCTTGTCCCCTGCAGCAGTTGGTATCTTGTCTGTGTTTTAACTGGGGAAATGATATGCACTCAGGAGTAAATCTGCAGCTAGTGTTACTCATCATGGGCTGGTTTTCTAATTCAGCTGAAGACTTGCCTGAGGCAGCTGACAGGAGCTTTGCAAGCTTCAATCCTGCCTTCAGATCCCTGGTTTAATATTCTTCTATCAGTTTAGAATCTAATTTCATGCTGTTTATACAACCACTTTGTAATTTACACTTGTGCAGTGACACCTTCTGAAGGAAAATGCTACAAAATCCTTGTAAGACAGGTGGAAATTAAAACTTTGGATTGGTGTCATTGCTGAGCCACATCCAGAGGCACAGTTAAGTAATTGAAATACTGAAGTCAAATAAATAATTAAAGAAATGTGTAGTGATTGA
>NW_008693329.1:19708-30772 GCF_000695815.1 Acanthisitta chloris | reverse complement strand
GGAATGGTTGGCTGCAAATTAAAACAGGAAAGTATTACTTAGGCACTTTGCTGATGTTTTGAGAAGAAAGTGCTACTTGTGGAATAGATACTGGAATGTGCTGCCCAGGGAGGTGGTGGAGTCACCTTCCCTGGAGATGTTTAAGGACAGACTGACTGTGGCACTTAGTGCCATGGTTTAGTTGACATGGTCATGTTAGAATCACAGAATCATCCAGGCTGGAGGAGACCTCTAAGATCATCAAGTCCAACCATTAACCTGTCACTGCTGGAACCACTAAACCCTAAACCAGATCCTCCAGCACCAGATCCAGACACCTCTTAAACACCTCCAGGGATGGTGACTCCACCACCTCCCTGGGCAATATTCCAGTGCCTCAACACCCTGACAGGGAAAACATTTCTTCTAACATCTCCTCTGACTCTGCCCTGGCTCAGCTCAAGACCATTCCCTTTAGTCCTCTCCCTGCAGCCCTGGCAGGAGAGACATCCCACACCTCTCTCCAACCCTGTCAGGGAGTTGCAGAGATCCCTGAGGTCACCCCTGAGCCTCTTCTCAAGGCTAAAGATCATTGGTGTGTGGTCATAGGTTGGACTTGGTGATCTCAGAGCTCTTTCCCAGTCTGCGATTCTGTACAATTTCCCCTGTTCTAACCCAAACTTTGAGGAACTTCTAACAGTGACTGTCTCCCCTGTGCAGGGGAGGAGCTGGATCGTGAAGAGGAGCTATGAGGATTTCCGAGTGCTTGACAAACACCTTCACCTGTGCATCTACGACCGACGCTTCTCCCAGCTGGCCGAGCTGCCGCGCTCCGATGCCCTAAAGGACAGCCCAGAGGTAAAGCAGCAGCTCTGCAGACACCCAGAGCACCCTCACCACCCAGGGGATGGAGATATTCTCAAGTGATGGCCTCAGGGTGTGCCAGGGGAGGTTTAAGTTGGATATTGGGGAACATTTCTTGATGGAAAGGGTTGTCCAGTGTTGGAACAGGCTGTGCAGGGCAGGAGTGGAGTCACCAGCCCTGAAGTGCTCAAAGACATGTGGATGTGGCACTTGAGGACATGGTTTAGTGGTGATCTTAGAGCTCTTTTCCAGCCTTAACAATTCCATGATTCTATGTAGTAGTCAACTACCAGTACAAAGAAGTTTGAATGGGGTTAGATTGGGAAGTTGATCATGAGGAATAAGATCAGGTTTTCTATCCCTAATTTCAGGATATGTTTTACAACTTCCAAATTAATTAAGCTGCTAAACCTGGAATGGTTATTGGGAGTGTCCTGAAAGCAGCTGTGCTGTTAGCACCTGAGATCCCAGTTTTGTTTTGCCTTTGGAAACTTTGTCTCCGATGTGAATATTTCCTGGCTTAATGTTGGCCACTCAGCATTCCCAGGAAATTGTGCTGTTGGAAGGCTGCAGCACTGCCAGAGCAATCCCATTTGGAGTGCTAGCCTTGCAATTTAAACTGAATAGCACTGAAGCTGTTTTTAAGAGCATTTTCTTTAGTGCATTATTTAAATAGTCTCTAAAAAGCTTTTTTTTCCCCCTCAATGGCTAAGAGGTATTTTTCGTTTCTTGACTTACTATCTTCACTTGGAATATGATGAGCTGGAATTCCTTCAGCTTCTCTCCTGCTGATAAGTGAAAGATTTATTCCTGTCCAAAATAATCTCCTGGAAAGTAGCAGGTGCATCTTGACTGCATCATTTCGGAGGAGGTGGAGAGGGAGGCAGAGCAGTGTGTGGGCACAGAGGGGATTTGAGCCAGCTGAACATGACAAACCCATTCAGCCTCGCTCTGTCTGCAGCAGAGTCTGTCCTGGGGGACTTCACTCCCCAGGGCACTTGTCCCTGGGGCCTGGTGTTGTATATTTGCTCCTACATCAAGCACAATGTCGTGGTTTAACCCCAGCAGCAGCCAAGCCCCTCACAGCCACTCCCTGCCACCAGTGGAATGGGGAGAGAATGGGAAAGGGAAAGGCTGGAAATCATGGGGTGAGATGAAGACAGTTTGATAGGGAAAGTCAAAGCCACACACACAAGCAAAGCCAAAGAAGGAATTAATTCCCTGCTTCCCATGGGCAGGAGGTGTTCAGCACCTCCAGCCCAGCAGGGCCCCAGCACCATGTGATGGTGACTTGAGAAGACAAACTCCGTCACTCTGAACATCCTCTCCTTCCTCCTTCTTCCTCCACTTTACACACCGAGCATGATGTCCTGTGGTCTGGGATATCCCTTTGGTCAGGTTGGGTCACCTGTCCCAGCTGTGTCTCCTTCCAGTCTCCCATTCCCCTTCTCTCCTCCCCTGTGTGGCATTATGAGAAGCAGCAAAGTCCTTGGCTCTGTATGAGCTCAGCAAGAGCAAACATATCTCTGCATCATCAACCCTGTGCTCAGCACAAACCCAAATCACAGCCCCATACCAGTCACTGGGAAGAAAGTTAACTCTACCCCAGCCCAAACCAGCACACGCAGGCATGGAAACATTGTGCCATGCTATGTGGGAGATTCTGCCCTTGAGATGTGCAGCTGAACAGGGAACTGAGGAGATTCCACTCCAGGCATTCAAAGAATCATCCATCCAGGAACTATCATCAATCAGGATGTGTGTTCTGGCAGTGCTGAGCAGGCAGAGCCACACACAGGGGCTGAAATTAGCCCCTCATGGAATTCTGCAGGGTGTTTGCCATGGAATAGAGGGAGCAGATCCTGCAGCCCCAGCACTCATCAGAGACTCATTTATTCATTGCTTTGGCTTCATGTAGGCTGTTTTCTGAGAGAATTTACAGTTTCTAGTCTCTACAGTGCAGCAGAAGCAGCAGTATCCAGGATAATGAGCTCTTGGGTTTATTTTTAATTGTGTTTTAGGCATTGCTGTCTCTTACATCTCCATGTGTACAACTGATTTCATATGGACTTTAGAGCAGGAGCCTGAAAATCTGTGTTTTAAGCACAGAAGGTGTAAAGATGTTGAACAGCTCTTACTGCTCTGTGCAACAGAACTCTGCAGCTGTGGGATGCCTCATCATATACATCTTAATTTGAAGTGACCACATTTGAACAGCTGTTTGAGGAGAACAATGTTTGCAAGTCCTACAGACTCTGGACTACAAACCTGCTTTGTAACACTGTCAGCATGAGGCTTTGCAATGCCCTCACTAGTTTCTCCTTAATAAAATCAAGTTTACTGGTACAGAAGGGACATTGCTAAGTGGAGTTTTAAACCCCTTTTCTACTATTTGAAATTGAATTAGTCTCTTACTATCAGATCAGTTTGAGTTCTCACATTCTTAAGGGGTTTGTTTCACTAAGAGGTTCTCAGGTGTGTGATGGCCATAACACAGGTGACTTCTTTATGCAGTCCAAGATGAGACAAAGGCTTTAAATTTAAGGTATCCTGATGAGGGAAACTATGAAAATCTACATGAATCTTATCAAATCATCCTGATAATATCATTAGTTTCATGGTGAGCTGCTTCTTTACACCTTTTTTGGTGCAATCACTGCAGCTCTGGGTGCAGTTTGCTGCCCTCCTGGCAGAAGTGAATGCATTTCTCTAGCCCTTGCCTGTGGCAATGGGTAATTTAAGGTCTCCCCAAGGCTGTAGAAGTGTCTCCAAGTGGTGGTGCACTAACAGAACACCTGTGTGTGTGTGTGTTTCTGTCCCAGCTTGTCACCCAGATGCTGATGGCTTACCTGGCTCGTCTCTCAGCCATCGCAGGCAACAAGATCAACTGTGGACCTGCTCTCACCTGGATGGAGGTACAGTGCAAACCTCAGGCTGTTCTCTTGTTTCCTGACCTTTGCAGCACAGCAAGCCACAAACCTGCTCTCCTCTAGACCTGTAATCCTCCCAGCCCTATTGGTGTCACTGAAATGCTTTCCTAAAAGCTTTATTCCCCTCTTGCACCATGTAGGTGGCCACAGAAGGTAGAGAACACACAGAATCACATCCAGTGTTAGGAGTATAGGAGGGTTTTTGCCTTATTGCTTGGATTTTTGATACCCAAGGCCAGACTGCTCTGGTAGTCACAACTGAAAGGAATACCAGAACATTGCAGTGGGGCAATGGGACCCATTATGAATCTCCCAGTCAATGCATCTCCCAGTCACAGGTTGCAGAAAGCTCACTCATTCTCACACTCCTTTTTTTCCAAGGCAGGACTGCAGGTGTGACAGTTTCTAAAGCCACTGGAGCTGTCTCTGTTGTGGTGTTTGCCTGCCCTCTTGGGTTTTTAATTCATTTCCCTTGTGCTAGCTACAAACCCAGTTTTTAATTCGTTTCCCTTGTGCTGGCTACAAACCCAGTAACCACTCCCTGCTGCCGTGGCTGCTCTGCTGACAGAGCTGCCTTGTGCTTGCTCAGGCACTGGCTGTGTGCTGTGCACTGCAGCTGCAGCTTGGCCTGCTGGATTAATGCTCTCGTACCAGTCCAACATTAGCCCTTACTGGGAAGGAGGGCAGGGAACACTGGGGTGAGTGGTGAGGCCCAGCTGTCCCTGCCAGGGGCTGCTGCTGCTGCTCAGGCTGGGACAGACACGTGTGGCTTTCCATGCCTGATGGCATTGCTGCACACCAGGAATAGAAACAGCTATTATTAGACTGGTGCCATTCATTCTGAAGTGGTTGTGATAAGGAGGAGTGAGTGTGTTTTCCTGCAATTTTCCCTGCTGATATCCTCCTCACCCGGAGATCCTTGGGGATGAGAAGAATCTTGGAAAGCTCAGCACGAAGGGAAGGAAGTGAGAGAGACGTGAAACTAGGATTTACAGCCAGACAGTGAACCTGGAGATCACAGCAAAGCTGTTGCACGTGCAGTGCAGAGTAACCTTTGTGGTGAACTGGGAATCCTACAGAGTATTACAGGAGTGTAGAATTTTGAAAGCAGGATGATGTTTTCTTAGTGAAAAGAAGTGAAAGAGTGGGAGAAAATCATAAGATCATAGATGATTCTGCAATTCTGGTTGATAGAATCTATGATTCTATGATGGTTTCTTGATAAAAACAAATGAAAGGGTGGGAAAAAATGAAAACCAGCACTAGTTTTTGGATTGACAGCATTTCCTCCTTCCCTCAGAGCCCCTTCTCAAGCATCAATTCCACCTCATAGATAATTTTTGCAGCTCTTCTGCCTTGCCATTCAAAGTACTTGAGGAAGACCAATGTGATTTGGCCTTCAAGGGAGTTGCAAACCCTCAGCGTGTGCTGCTATTTGTACACAGAGCTGCACAAACACAGCATTTCTCTCAGTAGTGCACGGGGACATACGACCTTCTGCAGTACCCTCTGTGAGCTGCTCTCCCTCCTGTGTGCTCTGCCTGGCTCTGAGCTGCTCTCCTCGGGGGCCCCGAGCTCTGCTGTCTCTCTGAATCAGCTTGAAGCCTCTGCCATGTGTGAGCACCAATAAAATGCCTCCTCACTTGTCCTCAGCTGCCTCACAGTCTCCTGTGCTCTTTATTTCAGATTGATAACAAGGGAAATCACCTGCTAGTCCATGAGGAATCATCCATTAACGTTCCTGCTATCGCTGCTGCCCATGTTATTAAGAGGTATATTGCTCAAGCAGCAGATGAACTGTCCTTTGAGGTAAATAAAGCACTTGCATTCCTTGTTGTCACATACAGATGAGTGTAACACGTGTGTCTGGGGATGTGTGTGCCCATCAGGAATATATTCAGACACTCTCAAGATGTTTTGTGAGGTGAAGCTTGGAAGATTGAGTTAAATATTCGATCTGCAATGAGTTGGATCCAGGCAGATGTTCAGTCATCTTTGAAATATAGCTTTACTTGGCATTAGTATCTTTTGATTAAACAGCTCCTGCCAAGCCCTCAAGCCTGGTCCCTGCAGAGTTTGTGCTGTGCAGTGTGTTGTGTCTGGTCAGGATGACTCTCCACATGTGTATGGACACACACTGGTTTAATCACTCCCTGCCCGGGTCACACAACCTGAGTTCCTGGTAGCAAGTCCATGTCTAAAGCCATTTTTAAGAGCTTCTGCTCCCATGAAAAGTAAAAAAACCAGCCTGGCAAAGGATTTGGCACTTAAGGGGCAGGGGATGGTCTAGCACTGGTCTGGAAATGCTATTTGATGCAGCGTAGAAGCTACTGTGGAGTGAATCATAGAATCCCAGGGTGTTTTGGGTTGGAATGGACCTTAAAACCCATCTCATTCCACCCTCTGCCATAGGCAGGAACACCTTCCACTAGCCCAGGTTGCTCCAAGCCCATCCAAGGCCTTGAAGATCAGACCCTGGAAGTTTTTGGCTGGTTTCCCCAAAAGCAGCAGTTTATGCTGTGGTTGCTCTGTGCAGTGAAACTCTCCATGGAGTGTTCACAGTGCCCTACAAAGAGTGTAAAGGCAAAGAGTTTGTGCCCAGAGGAGTTCTGTGATCACATCCTTAGTGTGCAGCATAGGAAGGAGAAGCATGAGTGATGGTGTGGTGCTGCCAAGGGTTTGCCCATGGTCAGAACTGAGGTAGTTTACAGTGTAACACCAAGGAGCTGCAGTGATCAGGGATGTGTGTGCCTGCCAGCCCCAGAATGGACATGGAATGCATGGAGCTCGGGATCCAGGCTGTGTGTCAGGGGCTCAGTGCTGATGGAGGCACTAAGGTGGCACTCTGCCCTGTGCCAGCAGCCTGGCCTGGCCCTGCAGCTGGCATGCAGTCCAGCAAGCTGTTAGGAGGGATGGTATGTGAACAGGGAAACTGAGGCACGTGTGACTTTCCCAGTGTGTGTGGTGAGATACCTTGGAGCACAGACAGGGAGCAGGATCAGTTGTTTTACTGTTCCCTAACCCAAATTATCCCTATGTTTAGGCTGTTTTCAAGTTCTAATAGGCAGTTGCACAAGTAGCTGACTGGGATTTGCTCCCCAGTGCTGAGGAACATACCCAGTGTCTCTGCTCATGGGTGACAGCAGTTTCCTTAATGGATATTTGCATCCTTGCTTCACTCTTCCCTTGAGGGAATCACTTCCCTCTGTCTCAGTTATCCCTGTCTGAAAACTGAAGATGTGTTGTCTTCTCTGGAAAGCACTTTGGGATCCATCAGTATAAAACCTCTGGTGCAAGTTGGGCACCAATTTTTGGTACCAATTTTTTCTCTACCAATCTGCAGTATTTATTCAGGTTCTGCCTCTTCTCATTTTCTCTAACAGAGGCCACACAGAGCGTGATTCAAACCAAGCCAAATTTGGTATTGATTACATTGATTTCCATTTGAACTGCCGCAGTATTACATTTTAATGGGAATGAGCAAAGCTTCAGCAAACCCGTTTTGCCTCCTTGGCTGTTTTCCATGCTGTTGCTGTAACACCAGCTCTCCTCTGCTCACTCCCTCATCCAGAACAACATGTCTGGGTCAGTTTGTGGCTACAAAGGGACCTCTCAACATTTTGCTGCAAGAAGGAACAAGAAGACATGTGTCAGTGCCTACACACACATGGACAGGACATGTAGAAGGAATTAGTTCAGCCACTTGAGAGCACTTTGTGAAGTGTTTGACACCATCACTGCTGACTTATGTCTGCAGTTCAATCAGACACTTTTGTACCCCTTGGCAGAGATCCTGCTGCTCCTCAGGCTCCTTTCCTTAGGAACAGCTGTATCCTGTGTGCTGGATAATGCAGTAACTCTTCTCCCTCACAGTTTGGCTTTCCCAAGGCAGTTGCTTCAGAGTGTTTGCTGTGCTGAAGAATGCAGTTATTGCACTGGTGCTCTCTTCCAGGCCACACTGGAGGCTGTGACTGATGGCTGTCAATCTTTTGCAGGTGGGAGACATCGTGTCTGTCATTGATATGCCCCCAAAGGAGCTGACCACGTGGTGGAGAGGCAAACATGGATTTCAGGTAGGCACAAGTGCCAGATATGATAATGGAACTTAAAATCAAGGCAGGAAACTCAGCAGAGTGTTCATGGAGCTGCTGTGCCTGGGCAGGATTGCTCATGGGGATGAGCAGGGTGTCCCTGTGTTGGGGACTTCTCTCTGGGCTGGGGCTGGAGCAGACACAGGGTCTCAGTGGGAAGTTTGCTCCTTCTCTCCCCATGGTAGCCGTGGCCCTGTGATGGACATCTGGCCTGATGTCAGTGGAAGCTTGTGCTGCACCCCCTCCAAGGCAGCTGACACTGTTACTCACATCAGCCTGTTCCTCCCAGTAGCTAAAACCAGATCAGGCAGAACATAGAGGACTCAGGGAAATCCAGTGGATAAGACAGTGCTGCTGACTTGGACAAGCCACCTGACTAAGCTGTGCTTTCATGTCTGTATGGTGTTACAGCAGGGAGATTTAGACTGAAGCTAAAGATCCTAAACATCCCTGGGAATTAGGTACCAAGACTTGTGCATCAAAACAGCACTGTCCTTCCAAAGAGTTTTTATTCCCTCCCTTGAATCCTCTCATTAGGAAACTGAAAAAGTCTCTGTTTATAAAGCAAATCCTAAAGCTCCTGAAGGTTGTGACTGACTTGTGCCTCCTCACACTGCAGAGTCTCACGTTTCAGCTCCTTTCAAGCAGGAGAGATTTTCCTCCTGCAGCTGCTGTCTGTGAGTGGGTGGAATGATGAGTTTGCTCTGGAGAGGGTCAGAATTGACCAGACACTTGTGTGTTTTGGCATGAAAAGTCTGCTGAAGGTTCCTCAGATTTTCCCTGACAGACCTGTCAGTGCCAGATGTCCTCACACTGCAGAGTCTCACGTTTCAGCTCCTTTCAAGCAGGAGAGATTTTCCTCCTGCAGCTGCTGTCTGTGAGTGGGTGGAATGATGAGTTTGCTCTGGAGAGGGTCAGAATTGACCAGACACTTGTGTGTTTTGGCATGAAAAGTCTGCTGAAGGTTCCTCAGATTTTCCCTGACAGACCTGTCAGTGCCAGATGCAGCCTGTGGCTGGCAGGATCCTGGGCTGGGAGCACTGGGATCTCCAAACACTGCACATTATCCCAGCTGGATGCAGTGGCAGTTAGACATCACTTTGCTGTCTGATCAGCCAGGACACGTGAGACAGAGCTTTTGTTGGCTTCATATCACATGTGGGAGTTGAGATAACCTCTCATTTGTAAAACCAGAGCAGTGTGGACATGTGATACCTGCTCTGAAATGAAATTTGTCTCTAGAGTTAACACACTGATGTTACATGAACAAAAGTCTTCTGGTTTTCAACTCTGTTATAGCTTTGCTGCACTTCTGTCTAGTCTTAGAAGCCCTAAAGCTGCATTTTCTGTACTAGCAAATGGAATCAGAGAATGGCTTGGGCTGGAAAGGACCTTTGAGATCTGCTAGTTCCAACTCCCAGATATTAAATACATGCTTTAGTACTGCTTGGAATGATCAGGCTTTGCCACATTTAGCTTTCAGTTGAATCAATAAAACAAAACTCCTTTGTGATCTGTGCCTGAGTGTAGACACTTTGCACACAGCTGATGGATTACCAGGGTTTGGTATCTCTCTGTGGGCTGTAGATTCCATTACTCAGTTGAAGCTCCCTGCTTGCCATCAGGCTGGCTGAAATTGGGCCCAGATCTGAGCAGCATCACTGCTGATTAAAGACACAAGAAGCAAAAGAGTTCCTCTGCACTTTGTCACTGCCTTCTGCCTCTCAGATCAGAGAGATCCTATTGTGCTTTCCCAGCACAAAAATATGTTGATGAGCAAAGGGCCTGAAAAGGGGTTTGTGTCTGTCTGTGCACAGTCAGACTCCTGACACAACAGAGCTGAACAGCTGCAGAAACAGAGCACCAGATTCTGGCTTAGCAGAAAATTAGGGGTGCAATAATCTCGTGTCCTTAATTATGAGCAGAAGTCTGTGAGCATGTGATCAGATCACTGCCCTGAGCCACACACACTAGGGAAAAGCAGCTCTGGGGATGTGTTTGCACCAATGCAGGCAGTGAAGTTGTGTGTTTGGAGAAGTTGCTCCTGTCAGCAGCAGCCCATGCACGTGTTTCTGCTCCTGCTGATGCAGGGGAAAGGCAGTTCCTCTGAGGTGCTTGGAGCAGCTCTGCCTCCCCTGACAGGCAGGAATGTCATAACTGTGCTAACCCAGTTATTGCTGCATAAACCATCCATTCACACAGCCAGGGAATTGATTTGCAGAGGTGCATTTTCCCTGTGAGCTGACAGCTTTTGTCAGCTCTCTGAAGTATACTTAGAGCTTTTCATGGCCATCAGCTCCAAGGGGATGCAGATTCTGACCCTGGACAAAGAAGGAGAGAGGTTTTAACCTGTGTGTCAAGTTTAAGGCCTGTAAGCTGTGAGTGAACAGAAAAAGTACACTTTGGTCATGGAGCTTTTTGACCACGTTAACAGTGTGAAGAGAATTCAGGGAAAGGAGAAACATCTCTGGTGCTGCTACACCAGACCTAGAGATGTCTTAGAAGTCAGTGCAGAAGTGATGATGAATGCTTAAAAGGAGAATATAGGTGCAGAATAGCACTAGGTGTAAGTACTGATGGAGCTGTGCAGCCTTAAAGCATTTCTTATAGGCAAACAGTTCTGCTCCTCGTTAGGACCATTGCAAACATGATAAGAATCTGTTGATCCAGTCATTTTAATGGGTAACATAAATCAGCAGAGCCTCTCTTGCCAGATAGTTGTGATTCTGAGAGCAGATAGAAAGAGAAGGTCCTAACACCAAATGTTTTGTTCATTTTACTTCCCAGGGTTTTGCTGGGAAGGAGCAGAGTTTTATCACACCAACCACAGCTCACATTATAAATCATACAGGGGGAGAGCAAGGTATTGGGGGAAAAATTACTTCCCAGGTTTTTGCCTTGTGCTAGGGAAGGAGCAGAGTTTTATCACACCAACGACAGCTTCCGTTGTAAATCAGGTCTTGATAGGAGGAGAGCAAAGCTTTGAGGAAGGATTGGGGGAATAATTGCTTCTGAGCTCAAAAGAGCTCCCCTGGATTTGTGCATTTGAGCCAGCTGTGACTCATGTATGCAGGGCAGAAATGCCTTCAGTCCTGCCAGGCCCACACCCCTGGAGTAACGGGAGGTGATGAGGTGTTCAGCAGTACAAGGGATGATGAGCTGGAGGCAGAGCCCCAGAGCAGGTCTGACAGGCTGCAGGC
>NW_008693329.1:15513-19681 GCF_000695815.1 Acanthisitta chloris | reverse complement strand
GTGAGTGAATTCCTGGCAGCAGAGCTGTCCTGCAGGAGTGACTCACTGGTTTTGGTGTCCCTCAGACTTACATGGCACAGTGCTTGTGCCTTCCTCCTGCTACCTGAGCTCATGACTGCATTGCAACACACTTAATCCTGCACAGCACAAAACAACCCACGAGGCTTCTTAGCATTTTCTCTGCTTCAAGTAAAATGATTTTGAAGACATTTTTCCTCAAGCTTTTTTTTCTTTTCCAATGCCCTGAGTGTGAGTCACTGCTTTCCTTGTGAGGTTGTTACCTAAATTACAGCCACCTCCACATTAACAGCCTTCCAGCCCTCTTTGTTCTCCTCTGCTTTTGCTTCATGCTTTGTCTTTTCAATCACTAACTCCATGTCAGACAACTGAATCATTAAGGACAGGCCCTGGTTTGATGCCTTTGGATGTTCTGAATAGTTCTGGCTTTTGGGAATGGTTTCATTAGGTGCTGAGCTGCCCCCAGCAACTGCAGCACTGGGACAGGTGACAAAACCAGTGTGTGTAGCCACAGGGAGACTGAGCTGCTTCTTAGTCAACTGTGAGTACAGGAGCTTGGACTGGCTGTGGAACTGCAGGTCCTTGTTTTCCTGGAGTCACTGGGTGATTTGGGTTGGAAGGGACCTTAAAGGTTGTCTACTTCCAACCCCCTGATATGCAACACCTTCCACCAGTCCAGGTTGCTCCAAGCCCTGTTCAACCTGGCCTGGAACACTTCCAGGGATGGAGAAGCCACAGCTTCTCTGGGCAACCTGTGCCAGTGCCTCAGAACCCTCACAGGGAAGAATTCCTTCCCAATATCCCATCCAACCCTCTGTCACTGTGAAGACATTCCCCCTTGTCCTGTTACCCAAGTCCCTCTGCAGCTCTGTAGTTTCCTAAAGTAGCTGGCACACCAGTCAGGGATGGATAATTAATGTGTCATCCCACACAGACATTTTTTGTGTGAATAGAAGAAATTAGAAGAGTTTTGTAGCCAAGGAATTCAGCTCTTTGACAAGAGCTCAGGATAAGAGGACTAACAATCCTGTTCCTCTTGGAACTGGAGCCCCTGAAGAGGAAGATCACCTTAGTTCCTGTGCTGGGAATGAGGTGAGTGTGTCCTGCTCTCTGTGTGGTTACTTGGCAAACAGCACAGGGACAATTCTGCTTAGGAAAGCCAAACAGGCAGTGAAAAGTTGCTGTTTCTCTGTCAGGGTTTGCTAGACTGTCAGCAGATTGTAAAGGAGAAGGGAAATTTGAATGAAGTTTAACCCACACTTCAGATTCTGTCAAAACCAAAGCCAATCAGAATGTCTCCCAAGTGTTTCATTTGCCATTTACATTGCTGCTCCTTTCCCTTTTGTTTGAATTCCCTCCTCCTCACTGCCAAGTATTACCATTTCTCTGGCTTTTTCCCTTAAAGCCTCATGTGTCTTCCAGTTCTAGCAGACACTGGCACAAAAGTGAAAGCTAAAGCTTTAGGAGCTGTTGCAGAGCTGTTTGCATTCACCAGCAGCTTGTGCTTTCCTCCTCTGGCTAAGGTGTGGAGTGAATTTTTTAACCTTCAGATGACCTTGTATTTATCTAAATATATTCTGTCCTGGCTATTAATTTTTATACATTGCCAAATCCTTTAATCCTGGCTCAAGCTCTAATAGTGCCTTGCTACATCTGTTGAGATTAACTCTTGGACTAAATTCATTTATTTATACAAAATCATGGCAAAGTTTCCCTGGGAGGAAAAGCAGCATCTTTTAAGTGGGTGGGAATGAGGCACAAGTTGTGGGTTATGACCCTGACAGTGATCTCTGGGGGATCTTGCAAGAAAAGTTAGAATAAATAAGTCAAAAAATGTGAGCCATGGGACTGTGAGAGTGAGGTAACACCGGGAGATTGTCAGCACTAGCACAAGGGAAAATTCTCTTGCCCTAAAAAATTCAATGTAGTTATTACGTGTATAATATATATAATTATTGGTGTGAACATGGCAAAATTGCTACACTGAGAATAGGAAAAATGTTTGATTTGGGAAAGGCTCTGAGATGTGTAGAAGTGGCATAACCATCCAAGGTCTTTCATTTCTGGACTGCAGTTTTGCTCTGCACAGTGCATCCAGGAACAGGAGAAATATGATGTCAATAATATTTAGTCACAGAATCATAGAATTTAGGGGTTGGAGTGGACCTTACAGTCCCAACCCCCTGCCCTCGGTAGGGA
Source organism: Acanthisitta chloris (assembly GCF_000695815.1). Taxonomy (NCBI): domain Eukaryota; kingdom Metazoa; phylum Chordata; class Aves; order Passeriformes; family Acanthisittidae; genus Acanthisitta; species Acanthisitta chloris. The sequence continues at coordinate 17,464 of NW_008693329.1, read as the reverse complement.
CAACTCCTCACTAGATCAGATTGCTCAAGGCTCATCCAGCCTGGCCTTGGACACTGCCAGGGTTGGGACAGCCACCACGTCCCTGGGCAACCTGTGCCAGTGTCTCACCATCCTTAGAGGAAAAAACTTTTTTCTCACATCCAGCCTAGACTTTCCCTCTTTCCGTTCAGTTTGAACCCATTACCCCTTGTGCTATCACTGCAGTTCCTAACACAGAGTCCCTCTCCAGCTCCTTGTAGGCCCTTCAGATATTGAAAAGTTGCTCTGAGGTCTCCACACAACCTTCTCTTCTCCAGGCTGAACAGCCCCAACTCCCTCAGCCTGTCCTCATAGGGGAGATGCTCCAGTCCTCTTAGCAACTTGGTGTCCTCCTCTGGACTTGCTCCAACAGTTCCATGTCCTTCTTATGTTGAGGGCACCAGAACTGTGTGCAGTATTCCAGGTGGATGTCACAGAGCAGAGCAGAGGGGAAGAATCACCTCTTTTGACCTGCTGCCCACACTTCTTTTGATGCAGCTCAGGATTCCATTGGTTTCTGGGCTGAGCTCACACTGCAGCTCATGCTGAGCTTCTCATCCACTGTCACTCCCAAGTCTTTCTCCTCACTGCTGGTTTCAATTCCTTCCCCACCCAACCTGTAGCTGTGTCTGGGATTGCCATGACCCAGATGTAGTCAAAGGCAAATGAGTTTTGATTGCAGTATGGGGTCAGGTTGGATTTAGATCCTAAATCAGCTGATTAATGGAAGGTTGGGGTCCTAGTTCTTCAGGTTTCTTTGCACACCTCAGGCTTAAACATGGGTAATTAAAGTCCTCTAAAGCATTGAGAATGAAAGAAACGTAGTCACTTCAGCTGTGGAGTCTCCCAAAGGATTGTTTGGGTGATTGTTTGTGAGACTTGCCCTGCATGTTTGCATTTTTCCTGACTTAAAAGTTGTCTCCTGCATCTCTTGCATAGGAAATGCCCAGCACAGACTCTCAGCTATAGTAAAGTGTTAAAGTTGGGGCTGTTCAGCTTGGAGAAGAGAAGGTCTTCTCCAAGAAGAATCATCAGTCTGATGGATGACAGTTTGTCCTCTTGGACAGGACATTGCCTTGCTGGATTTGGGGGTGTGGGAAGAGGAGGTTGTCTGTTATTGCTATTAACTGATGCTTCCCTTGGGGAATTTGGCATAGTTTCAGTCTGGAGTGTTTACCAGCACACACCATGCATGACACTGCCACGGAATCCCTGGGAGCTTTGGGGGTGAAAATCAACTTGGAGTAGGAAGGAGCTGATATTTTTTCCTTGGAGACAAAAGGGGATTGAGTAAGCTGAATCAACAGAGGAGGAACTGGCTGCCAGGCTTGGTGCTCACTGCCTTGTGCCTCCAATGGATTTCATGGATGTGCTAACACCACTGGCAGCAAGCCTGGCCCACATCTCCTCTTCATCTGAGCTCAGGGCTCAGCCACTGACTCTTTGCCATGTGGTCTGGTGGTGTTTGACCAAACTGTGGCTGCCTGCAGTGCCTTGGTGCTTCCAGCTGTCCCAGCCACGTGCCTGATGGCAGGAAATCCTGCCCTGGCCTTAGATGAGGTGTCTGGGAAGTTTGGTGGTGCTTGAGTTCCATGGCACAATGGGGAAACTGTGCTGGGTGAGAAACAGAGGGTTTGGGAAGGTCTGGAAATATGGACCAAGGATCAAAGTTTCCAAAGCTCTGCTCTGGTTTGACTTTCACCTGGGGTGAGAGTAAGAAGGGGAAGGTTGAGGTGCTGGGAATGATTTGATATGATTCCTATGATTCTAAGTGTTAAACTCTCTGGTCACATCTTAGCCTGAATCCTCAAAGAGTAAAAGGGAAATAATTTCACTTCTCCCCAGATACAGTGACCTTTGAGTGACATGGGAATTCTGCAGGCACATCCTATTACAGCAAAACATTAGGATCCTTCCCATATTCTTTAACCCT
>NW_008693329.1:7399-15444 GCF_000695815.1 Acanthisitta chloris | reverse complement strand
AATGCAGCAAATTAACACTTGGAAGTTGTCAATCCCAGGACTTTGCTGTGACTTGGGCACTCAGATCCCTCATGGGATGAGAAGTTACCCTTGGTGGTGTCAGGTTCTGCACAGCACTGCTGTGGGTAGCAGTGACTTTTCAGGCATCTTCAGATCCTTGCTGAGGACAAAGTCCCATCCCTGGGGGTTGTTTCTGGAGTACTCTGTGCCAGGTTGGTTAGCACACAACTCACTCACAGTGCTGGGCACCTTGTGCAGGGCTTGGCAGCTCTTCCCTCAGCTCTCAGTGGTGAGTGTGGATCTGTGGCTCTCTTCTCCCTTCTGTGCTGAGAGGGAAACTGAGGCACAACTGTTGCACTGTCCACGGCCCGAAGCAGAGAGATGAGCACACCAGGAGTGCTGCCTCTTGCTTTGCTACTCCTCTAAAAGTACTTGGGTTTCTTTGTATTCAGCTTCCTGAGCCCTTACAGATGTAGAACTCGTTGCACTCCATGTATATTTTATCAAACCAGTATGTATATTTTATTAAACTCAGTTCTAGGCTGGAGTTGAATTCAATTTCACTAAAGCCACATCGAATTTTTTTTTAGCAAGATCTTTAAACACACTTAATTTGAATGCTTCAAGGGGAGCACTTGTTCCCCAGCACTCATCAGGTCCAGCAGTAAGGCAAAGACACAGCAGAGCTTTGTGCATTCAGTGCCTTCTCCCAACTTCTCAGATGAGAATATACATCTTTTCTGTAATGGGACCTTGCAGACATGCAAATATATCTCTTTGATTTCAGTTTTCTAAGGGGATGAAATGTTAAAGTGCTTGTGAATAGCATGTTTTGACAGTGGAAAAAGGTCAAGTGCTGGTGAGGTTTGAGTGGAGATAAGTGAGATGCTAAGAGCTGACAGATCTTGCTCTCTGCATGAAATTCCCTGGTACAGACATGAGGTGCAGCAAACCCAGCTGAAGCCTCTGTCTCTCTGAGTTCCACTCAAGGTCTCAGGGTGTGTAGACACCTGTCCTCTCCTCTCTCTGTTGCAAGTTGAGTGTCTCTGTCCTGTGTACAGGCTGAGCAAACAGACTTACAACAATTTTTTACAGAACTGTTTGGTTTGTACAACTTTTGGCTTTTTTGCTAAATAATAATCGTGATAAATAACTTGCAAAGTTCTTTCTCTTGTGCTGATCATTTGGTGTTGGGTAATGTTATGGAGCATCAAGCAAAGGGAGCTGGAGGAAAATGTTTACAGTTGCTGCTTGAAGAGTTCAGATCATAAAACCCTTCCATTCACTGTGCTGTTTCTTTGTTTTGCCACAGGTTGGATTTTTTCCTAGTGAATGTGTTGAACTCATCAACGACAAAGTTCCTCAGTCTGTGACCAATTCGGTGCCAAAACCAGGTATGGAAATCAACTCTTTTGAGAGTGGAGTTAACTGAAATGGAGTTACCTGTGTGGTGTTCCATGTTTAATATCTCCCACTGTGTTACACTGTGTGTTATCATCCTTCACACTGTGTGTCCCTCACCTCTCTCAGTAGTTGCCACTGTTGAGTGTCTTCCACCTGCAATGTTGTGTGAGCTCATCTCAGTGTCCTTCTCCTGCCTGACTTGAAAGGTTTTAAGCTTGTAAGAGTTTAAGATACCAGCAATGTGTCACTAGTGTTGTCAGCAATCTGTAACTAGTGATTCTATGCCCCATCCCAGTTCTTGGTGCCCAGAGAGTGTTGACGTCAGGGTCTTCATACAGAATAAAGAGAAAGGTTTCTGCTGACTTAGGTGGAATAGATAACTTTGGTACCGGAAGGGTTTTTGTGTCTGAGGACAGATGGAGAAGGTTGGATATAACAGAGTCTGGAATCCTGATTGCTTGTGCTCTTGTACATGGGTCCATCTCCTTCCTCTGCCTTCTGGACAGTTCTGTGCTATGTGAAGTACAGGCAAATCAATCCTGAGTTCTGCTGAGGGAAGGAAGAATTTTGGATCTGATTCTACTGTCATCCTTCATTCCTTCCAGTGTGCACTGGAAGTGATGTGCTGGCACAGCTGAGAGTCTGCAGAAATTACTGTGCTGAAGCTTTTGTATAACTCTGATTTTCAGAGAAATACCTAAATATTCATGTCTACATAATATATATCTTTTGTATCAGGTTTGAAGTTGCTGATCATTCAAATGCTACACAGCTAGTTGTGTTGAGAAGCTGAACTGGTGTCTTTTCATCCCTCTGCTCTGTTTTCATGATGTTCCTTATCTTAGAAGATTGCTGACTTGATGCTTTAAAACAAGTGGATGCAGTTCTGAAGTTTGACTTTCGTTAAGGGAAAGAAATGCATTTTATCAGAGCAAAGTTTGGGACCTTGGGTTCAGTGGTGATCAGTCATGGTCACCCTGAGCTGAGTGCTCTGCACTAGTCCATGCTGCAAGGAGCTGCCAGTGGTGCTCTCAGCCTTTGTTATTCCTGGGAATGGGAAGATGTGTTTGCTGGGATCAGTGGCCAGAGATCCCTGGCTGCAGCAGGTTGGCATTCCCTGCATCCAGGCCCTGCCTGCTGTTGTTGGAAGCTGATCCCTGTGCCCAGTCCCTGCTCTGCACTCCCCCAGGCAGGCAAGGGTGACTGCAAACCCAACCCCAGGCCAGGCTGGTGGAGAAACCATGAGCAAGTGTTTATTATTAAACATGGCTCAGGCAATTAAGTGTCCCGAGCTGCTAGTGAGCAGTTTCTTACTCTGCTTTAATGAGAGATAATGGAGCAACATAGAGGAATAGATTCCATTTGGCTTTAACGACACACTGGGGGTGGATTTCCTCCCTCGGTCCTGGGAAATGTTTGTTGTAAAGTTGACACCAAAAGCCCATGTCCTCTCAGATGTAATAAGTTGGAAGATATTGCCAAGTCATGAGGCTGTCCCTGCTGACCTTCCCTGATGGCTGTTCTGTGGGTACAATTAAAAGGCTCCTCTAGGAGAGCACTAATGAGCTGCCAGATGTAAGGATTGCTGGAGCTGTGGTGCAGCTGGTCATGTAATCCTGCCTTGCCCTTCCTCTGCTCACAGAATTCCTGATACCATTCCTTTGGGGCATTGTGCTTTCTAGTTCTTGCACCTTGGGAAGTCACAGCACCTGTGTGGTGGAGGCAGGAGGTTGGGGGACTCTTCCTGGGATGCTGCAGAAGCTGGTGGGAGTGAGGAGTCAGGGAGGAGGTTCCTGTAGTTAAGGCATGTTGAGTGTGATGTTGGAGAACTCCAGGAACTATGTGCCTGGAGGAAAAGTGTGGTGTGAAGCACAGGAGGGTGAGAGGAAGAAGGAAAGGAAAGAGTTTCTGTGCTGCCAAGCTGAGTGTGTGTCAGCACAGCCCAGGAAGGTGGCACAGGGCAGGAATGAGGTCCTGCAGCACCCTGGGTGGCTTCAGTAGCACTGCTGCCAAATGCAACTAGATCATTCTAAAGGGGATCCTGCAGAGCCTCACTAGGAATGGCATTGCTGGGATAATGCACTGTCCTCACTCTACGAGGACAGGCTGAGAGAGTTGGGGCTGTTCAGCCTGGAGAAGAGAAGGTTGTGTGGAGACCTCAGAGCAACCTGCCAGGAGCTGAAGGGGCTCCAGGGAAGCTGCAGAGGGACTCTTGGTTAGGAACTGCAGGGACAGGACAAGGAGCAATGGGGAGAAATTGAAAGAGGGAAATTTAGATGAGATCATAGGCAGAAGTTTTTCCTGTGAAGGTGGTGAGACACTGTCCCAGGTTGCCCAGGGAGGCTGTGGCTGCCCCAACCCTGGCAGTGTTCACAGCCAGGTTGGCTAAAGCCTTGAGCAACCTGCTCTGGTGGGAGGTGTCCCTGCCCAGGGCAGGAGGTTGGGGCTGGATCATCTCTAAGCTCCATTCCAACCCCTTAACATACTGTGATTCTATGATCATACTCTGTGCATTTGCTGTACTCTAATCCATGGCTTAACCACTCAGGGTATTTCTTATACACTTAAACATCTACATCAACTATTTCCTCCCTTTACCTGTATTTAAAACATCAGCTTGGCTTTTCCCAAGGAATAGAGACTTCCCTAAAAGGAACCTCTTGGAGCTGTTGTCCTCACTCGACATGAACAGGATATTTCATCTTGAAATAATGAGAAGTTTCAGATTTGGCCTTATCAGAGACATTTATCAACAGGCCAACTTTATTTTCCTTAATCAGAATATGATGTGTAGAGCATCCAGGACATTGTGTATCTGCAGAACAAAGCTCTTTGCCATGAAGGAATTTCCAAACACAGAACTCCTCATGGTGTTTAATTGTCCCTGGATCTGGCTAGCTTGAGGAACCTAATGAAAAGCAGATGGAAAGCAGAGAACTTCCTGCCCTGGGTTTCTATTATTATTTCTAATTAGAGGGTTTGATGTGCAGAATGATGGGGACAGCACTTTAATAGAGCCATAAAATACTGCAGTGGTCTCTAATGCAGAGCAGAGAGTGACTGAGGTCCAGATGGAAGTGGAACACAGGGAGTGGGAGAGGAGGGTTGGGACTGAGGGCAAACTCTGCCTTTAGAACCAATATTTTAGCTGACTGTGGAAGGATGTGCTTTGCCCCAGTGGTGATTCAGCCAGGGCCAGAGATTAGTGAGGGAAAATGGACCTTACAGGGAAACTGTCCATTTTATTTGGTTCTGAACAGCCAAAGTAATAAGAAAGAATATTGGTTTTGCCTTGAGTCACCACTGGAATGCATTTGACAATGAAGTTTGGATACAGGAGGTATTTGAATGTGTCTATTGAGCTGTATTTTGCCTTTAGAGCTGAGCTAAGCCCATGCTGTGTTCAACCCTGTAAGAAAAGGGTTTTTTTCCTGCTGGGAAGCAAACTGATATCCTAACTGTTTCTATTTGTGTCAAAACCCCTGTAAGGATCCAGGAAGGTTCTGTAGGCTCATCAAACCCCATAGTTCTGGAGCACTTTTCTCTAAATCCTTCCAGTATCCTTCCTCAGATACAATATCATGATAATTTCTTAGCCTAAATTATTGTCCTGAATCAATACCTAATATTTCACAGCTAATACTGACAATTTAGCCGAGTTTCAGTGCCACAATTGATGGAACCAGCTGGTATTTATGAAGCTTTTCAGGGATCCAGCATAAAGGTTGCATTTGAATTTCAGATATTTGGTGAGAAATGAACCTTGTAAATATTCATTGTGCTGCTCAGAGGGAAAAAATGGGAATAGCAGTTGTGTTTTCTCCTTCAGAGCTGGGAATTGCCTGTGGATTGTGGCTGTGTTGACTCTTCTCATTGCTTTCTGTCCATCTCTGGTTGGTCTGTTTTAGGAGCAGTGTGTGTATGTGTGTGTTTGTGTTGTCCCCACTCATCTTTGTGGCATCATTCATGTCTCAGCTCTGTTCCAGTCCATTCTTTCCCATCACTGCGGATGTTTGTAGCTTCACAACATTTAAATCCACATCTCACACTTCATCTCATCCCCACAATGTTTCCTGTCTGTCCCTAACAAGCACATCTTGCTGTGACCAAACCTTCCCTGCAGTGGCCTTGGTGGGGTCATTCCAGTGAGGGTTTGAGATATGGTCATTGCTGGAGCAGCTGCTTTCAGTGAGGACACACAGATAAAGCTGCATTTGCACTTGGGCAGGTAGAGATGAGGAGAAGAAATGAGGGATAAGAAGGAAATGTTTCCCTTTCTTTTGGCTTTCAAAATAATGATAATTTTTAAAGCTTCAGGGGTTGTTCTCACCAGTTCCTCAGGCTCATCTAGGACAAAGAATGAGTAACTCAGCAGCTTTACCCAGTTTGATGAGAAGTTCTCAAATTCCTGCCTCATCCCTCTATTTAATTTAGATCTAACAGGTAAATGTGCCCTTACACTGCACAACTAAGGACACATTAAAGGGCCCCCATTGGTATTAAAGCTGCTGTAAGTGACTAATTTTCTCCTATAAAACAGCAAGAACAGATTAATTTAGGTCAACACACCCAACACAAATAATCCACTGACCTTCAGGAGGATTGAAATTGGGTCTGGGTCAAGCAATAGGCTCTGTCCTGACCTCTTGAAGACTCTGGACAGCACTGATTGAGTTCATTTTAACTGCAGCAATGCAAACTGAGCTACAGTCACTGTGTTAGAGCTGCTGCAACCCTAACAGGCTCTTCAGAGCTTGTGCCTGGTCTGGAACAGGCTAATCCCTGGATAAAAAGACTGAGTTTTGGTGGGTTTTTTAAATAAAATTAGGAAGAAGAAGGTGCAAACAGAACTCCCATTCTGCAGATGTCTGTGTTGAACAGCCATTGGACACCAGTGAGAGCATCATGTCTTAATTAGTGCTTTTATAAGGGAAATATGGGAAGCTAAAGTGTACATAATTAGTACCAGTCTCGTTAATCTTGTGTAAACAAACCAGTTGTTTGGCATTCAGGCAACTGTCTCATTAGAGCTAAATTAAATGGAAATTTATTGAGCCAAGGCAGGTATCCATTTCCAGCAGGGAAGCAGGGAGGGAATAAGCACATTAACCTGCTCAGGGCTGCCAGCTGGAGTTCTTAGTGCAGGAGACAGAAACTCTGCTTTGAGTACTGCCAGAACTCAGAGCAATCCTTCAAGGATCCTCTTCCCTTAGCTCCTGTTCCCTCAGCTCCTGAGGTGCTGCCAGACCTCAGCACCAATCCTTCATGGAATCCTGTTCCCTTAGCTGCTGAGGTATTGCCAGACCTAAGGACCAATCCTTCAAGGAATCATCTTCCCTTAGCTCCTGAGGTATTGCCAGACCTCACACCAATCCTTCAGGGATTCTATTCCTGTAGCTCCTGTTCCCTCAGCTCCTGAGGTACTGCCAGACCTTCAAGGATCCTGTTCCCTTAGCTCCTGCAGGGCTCAGGCAGAGCTGTGCATGGACAGAGATTTCAGGAGAAAAGGCCAACAGAGTGTGGAAACTGCTTCCTGAGGAGACCTGTCCATGACTTTTAAAGGTGCTGCAGGTGTTTCTCCAGGGCTGAAAGCTCCCAGGATTCAGCCAGTGGAGACTTCAGCAGGTCAATGCCAACCTGTGAGCTGCTCTGAGCTGTGGTGAGCTGATTTCATAGAACCATTAAGATTGGAAAAACTCTCCAAGATTGAGCCTAACAGTTAAAGCAGCCACTACAGCATGTCCCCAAATGCCTTATCCACACACCTTTTCTGGACTTTCGGTTTTCTGTTTTCCATCTAAAAAGAAGTTAACACTTGGGGCTGAGGCTGAGCTAAGTCTGCCTCCTCTGAAATTCATGATGTCAACAGCAAAACAGCTCTGAGACAATTATCCTTCTCTCTGCATAGAGTGAAGATGAGGTGAAGCAGCTGTGCTTTGGCACCATCAGAAATGGGGGAAAACCAAACATATAAGGAGCCAAATTACACAAAATGTCCATTTACAAACCAGGGAGTGTTTTCCTTTGGAAGTGGTTGGCATTGTCCATCTATACAAAGAAGTGTTCCATCTTCCAGGGCTGTTTGTGACCCAACAAAGCACTTAACCATGGGCTGAGCCACAAACAGAGGCTGAGCAGTGCAAACAAACCCTGTGCCTCACAGCCATGCACAATGTTTGGGGTGGGAATTCCTGGATCCTCATGAATTTCCAGAGTGTTCAGCACCAAACCACGTGAAGGATTGGGTGTGTGGTGGTGTGCTGTGCACAGCCAGCTGAGCTGGGTATGAAATGAGCCCATGTGCACTGGGGCATGTTTTAACCAACTGTTTCTGTTTGTTGTTTTTTTTTTTTTCTTTTTGAATGATCCCTTCCCAGTCTCCCCTGCCCACGGAGCCCGTCCAGCATCCTGGAGCTACTTCCCCCCTTGTACGTTGTCATATTGGGTGTGTGGTGGTGTGCTGTGCACAGCCAGCTGAGCTGGGTATGAAATGAGCCCATGTGCACTGGGGCATGTTTTAACCAACTGTTTCTGTTTGTTGTTTTTTTTTTTTTCTTTTTGAATGATCCCTTCCCAGTCTCCCCTGCCCACGGAGCCCGTCCAGCATCCTGGAGCTACTTCCCCCCTTGTACGTTGTCATC
>NW_008693329.1:1843-7347 GCF_000695815.1 Acanthisitta chloris | reverse complement strand
TCTCTGTGTCTTTTTTTCCCCTTCTCCTTCTGCTGTCCAGGCAGGTCTAGCACTGATGTCCTGAAGGACATTTAGGGGAACCAAACCAAACCTTTAGTCTCAGGTGTCTTTTTCAAAGCTCTTTGGACTTAATAGAGCAGGGAAACAATGAAGCTGATTCTAACTCTTTTCTGGAGGTGATAGAATCATTTTGAATCCATAAAAAGGGTTGAAAAGATTAAAAAGAAAGAAATTAAATGCCAGGCAACCAAATCTGAATGTCAGTGGGAGAGAAAGAAGGTAAAAGTGGGTGATGGAGAGGGATTAAATGTGGCTCTGTGTTTGTTAGAACTTGATGAGCAGAAGCTAAGATTCTTTTTGGGTTTAAAGCTCAGGAAATGCTATTTGTGCTTAGCATCTCTCAATGCCCAGAGTGAACTATTATGTGGCTTATTTATCCAGACAGTCCTGCTTCGTGTTGCCATGGTCTTTTTTAGATCCTGCCTAGTGTTGATTAAACCTCACAGCAAGAACTTGTTGTCAGTAAAACCTGTTTACTGTCACTGTTTACAGAGATTTAACATTTTTTTACAGTAAAGGGCTCATTTACACATATCAAACTCCCCCTGGGAGGTTGTTTGGATTCCATAAATCAGTCTTAAAACTGGATATGTAAATACTGTAGATAGATATATTATAAAATGTATGATATTCACGTATATATATACATTCTTTGCCCATGCACATAGGCACTTGCAGCCTGTTGGCATAGAGATTGTGCTGATATCCCTGTAGTGTGGGAAACAGGCATGAGCTTCCTATTCCCAATGCTTCCTCCAGGAGAAGGATGTTATTTAACAGCAAACTTGTTCCTGGTGTGTGAGGACTCAACTTCCTGAGCATTTGCCTCCAGCCAGAAAGGGAGAGACCTCAGAGAACAGGTTTTGTGTTTCAGACCTGTCATGGAGAGGGAGGTGATGCTTCTTCCACTGCACATACCCAAACCACCAGGAGCCAGCGAATATTGAAACTGGGATAGAGTTTGTAACAATCAGGGCAGAATTTATTGCTATGACTGGTCACATCCACTGATAAATAACCTGCCCAAAGGTCTGGGAGGAGGCAGAATAGAGAATGCTTGTTGGATCCAAGGAGCTTCCTTTGGACATAGAGGTATTGAGGAAAGATTTTTTTCTGCTTGTTTTCCACTCTAGAATCAAGTTCCATGAATCCATGAGCCCTCAGAGGTGCAATTCCTGCCAAGGATCAGTAGCAGCTCAGTTCAGATGACAAAGGCAGAGGTCAGCCTGTCTGGTTTTTTTTTCAGGAAGGCTTTTTTGGAGGGGTTAAACATAAAAACAAGGCATGGTCACACTTCTGGTTACTTAATGCAACCTGAAGGGTCAGTGTTCACTCCTCCTCTCTGAGCTGTTTGTTCCACACCTATAACATTTCTGCTCAAAGGTACAAAGCTTATTAGTGGTTCTGCTCGTTTTTCCTGTGAAAGGAATTCCTTTTGCCAGCCATGGCCCTTTGTGAGTCACATCACTGCCACCCAGCCCAGAGACTTGGCCACATCCTCCCATGCCTCAGCACTGGGCTCTGCCCTGCACTGTGCTTCTGGTTTATAGTGCTGCTGTGCACCAGGGATCATGGTTGCACTTCTTCTGCCACCAGGAATTTAGGGATAGATGCAGTTTTTAAGGATAGAAGCTTTGAGGTCCTGCTCAGGCTTTGCTGGTAGGGTTTGTTAAGCATTTTCTAGACACTGAAGTTCCTTTTTGGCCTCTCAGCTTCCCCAGCCAGAGGAGCTGAGCTCTGGATAGGGAGCAAGGGCTGGAATAGGGTTTTGTAACTGGGACAAGTGCCCCTGACAACAAGCTGGAAATCCTTAGTCTCCCAACCACACCAGCTATGTTTAAAATCACTGATCCTTCCACTATAGCATTTGCCAGCTAAATTGAGATCTATTTTGTATCATTTTTCTAACTCTCTTTCCAGTGAAAACTCTGTTTATGGTGCACAGAATCCCACAATGGCTTGGCTTGGAAGGGACCTTAAAGACCATCCAGGTCCAACCCCCTGTCTTGGGCAGGGACTGGAACTGGGTGGGAAAACACTGTGCTCACACCTGAGCCAGTGCTGAGCACAGTTATTCAGGCACAATATCATCCACTTCCTCCTCAGCAGCTCAGTTTTCTGGGGATTTGGGTGTTCACTCAGCATATATCAGCTCACCTCTTCTTTCTGTGCTGTTCATCCTGTATCACTTCACATACACTCCCTTCTGCACACAGACATTGCTAGGTGAGAATAATTCAGGCCTAGAACTGAAACTACAGCTTAGCATGTCTAGCACTGCAATCTCATTTCTCTAGCACTGCAATCTCATTTCTCTAGCACTGCAACCTGATTTCTCTAGCACTGCAGCCTGATTTCTCTGGCACTGCAGTCTCATTTCTCTGGCACTGCAATCTCATTTCTCTAGCACTGCAATCTCACTTCTCTAGCACTGCAATCTCATTTCTCTAGCACTGCAATCTCATTTCTCTAGCACTGCTGCTCTAATTGCTGTCTCTCTGTGTCAAAGTGTTGCTCTCCTGCCATTTGTTCCTCCAGGAGATGTTTTAATTTAACTTTGCCCTTTCTCTTGCCTTCTGTATGTCCCTCTGCCCCTTCCCCCCTGCCCTTGCTGCTGTGCAGATTTGGAGATGGATAGTGTAAAGCCAGGCTCTGCCTATGTTACCGAGGCTCTGAACCAGTCCCACCTGAGCTCAGGTAGAGCCTCTTACATACCACTCTGTCCTAACCAAGCCTAACGCTGTGTGTGATAGCAATAACCACCTACTAACACCTTAGCTTTGCTTACACAAGTTAGATGTAGCTGCAATAGTGTATTATTAGCTGTTTGTATGAATATCTGGTGGGTAGACAAGTAGTGCCTGATGCTGAGCATTTACCTTCTCACAGGCTGATTTCATGCCAGGCAAGTGGCTCCAGTGGTGCCTAACACACCTGGGACTTGCACACTCTGTGCATCAGGAATTAACCTCTTTATTTCCCCCCAACTGCTGAATTTCTAAATATAAAGGCTTCTTTCCCCAGGCTTTCAATTTATGCTTGTGCCAAACCCTATGTGACCACGTTCTGGAGGGAAGAACTTGCTGGACTAAGAGAGGAAAGAAATGTGGTTAAATGCTATAGTTTTATGGCAATGTAAATGAGCCTAATATGTGCCCAGATGCAGTGATGGCAGAAAACAACTGTGTTGTGTTGGCATTGCCATGGCAACATCACTGCAGCTTTTCTGAGCTAGCATTAGGTCAGACTGAAGTGCTGCAGTGGAAATGAGGAGTTGAGATATATCCCTGGGATATTAAACAGTTTGATCCTCAGTTATTGAGAGGATTTTGACAAGAGACAGTTCAATTTATTTGTTTGTTTGGTTAAATCACACCTAGACTTTAGTTTCCTTGCATCTCCTGCGTGCGTGGAAAGGGAATGGAAGTGGAGTTTGAGGACAGGCAGAGGAGCAGTCTGTGTGGCTTGGCTCCCCAGCAGCCTAGAGCAGAGCTTGTCACTGGGGCAGGCAGCAAGGCAGAGCTCCTGCACAGTGTTCACTGGTCCTCTGTGTCCCTCTGGGTCACCTGCTCCCTTGGGATTGAGGCTGAACTGAGTTTGCCGGGGAACTGTACCTTCACAGAGATCCTCCCCAGCTCCTCTTTGGGTGAAATGAGCAGGTTATTGGGTGTTTGATCTCAAAGTGATGCTAATAAATGCAGCCAGTCAGAGGTCACTTGGCTCCTGCTGTCGATAGAATCATGGAATCATGGAATTTTGTGGAATCATGGAAGTGTTGGAGCAAGTCCAGAGGAGACCACAAAGCTGATCAGAGCACTGGAGCACCTTCCCTACAAAGAAAGGCTGAGAGGTTTTCCCTGTGAGGGTGGTGAGACACCCTGGCAGTGTTCACAGCCAGGTTGGATGAGCTTTGAGCAACCTGCTCTGGTGGTAGGTGTCCCTGTCCAGGGCAAGGGTTGGGATCATATCATCTCTAAGCTCCATCCCAACTCCTTAACATACTAAGATTTTATGAATATCCTGAGTTGGACCCACAAGGATCATCAGTCCAACTCCTGCCCTGCCTAGGACACCCCAACAATCCTCCCTGTGCCTGAGAGCATTGGCAAAACACTCCTAAAGCTCTGTAAGGCTTGGGGCTGTGCCCACTGCCCTGAGGAGCTGTTCCAGTTCCCAAGCTCCATCCCAACTCCTTAACATACTAAGATTTTATGAATATCCTGAGTTGGACCCACAAGGATCATCAGTCCAACTCCTGCCCTGCCTAGGACACCCCAACAATCCTCCCTGTGCCTGAGAGCATTGGCAAAACACTCCTAAAGCTCTGTAAGGCTTGGGGCTGTGCCCACTGCCCTGAGGAGCTGTTCCAGTTCCCAAACACCTCTGGGGGAAGAATCTTGTCCTGATATCCAACAACACTGGTATAACCTTTCAGTTTATTAAGGTCAATGCTTGAGCAATTCAGTGATTTAAGTGCCAGGCATCTCTTCTAATTGTATTTCAACTGATTGCAAATCTTCTTGTGGTTTATGTGTAAAGCTTTGCCTCTGCTGAAATCCCTGTCTGCATTCCCATTGTATCTCCTAAAGTCACCAAAGGCAGATTTATTTTTAAACTAGGCTTTAGGGTTGTATTTCTCTCCCATAATAAGTGCTGGATGCTTGCAAAAAAAAGAGTATTATTTTGCTGCTAGTTTGCATCTTGGATACATTAGGAATGTCAAATTTCACCTTCCATAATGATGTCTCACTGTTTGTTTTCAGTGCAGTGAGCTCTAGGAAAGTGCTTATTTACTCTGGATTGCTCCAGTAATTACCTGGGTTTAGGAGAAGGGGATTTATGGCAGGACTGCCCCGGACTATGTGCACAGCTCTAAGACTGGTTGGTCTTTTTAGGTCTTAAAATTCATTTAAAGTCAGAACTGCAGCAGCATTTTCCTGAGTTTTTCATTTTCTTGGAGTCTTTTTCTCTTTGCTCTCCCTCCTTGTTTGAAGTGATTCTTTCCCCTTCTTTTGTTCCTTCCCATTTTCTGGCAGAAATAGAAAGGGCTGAGAGCTGTGGGCTGATCTGTGGAAGTGCTGCTATATACAGGATTCATCTGCTCCTCTCTGAAATGTGCACCATGGAGTTTGTGATTGTGCCGGAAAAGTGGGAGTTAGGGAGAACAGATCCCAGAGCCTGAGTGTTGGGAACAGATCTGGCCAGGAACTCTGCAGCACAGCCTCCCTGGGCAAGCAGGAGCATCCCAGGAGCAGCAGTGTGTGTCCTGCCTGGCACTGGAGGGTCACTCTCAGCCCTCTCTGGGCAAGTGGATTTGGATAAGGTCACATTGTGCGAGTCAAGTGTGTTGTTTGCTTTTCCAGCAGTAGTTTGAGAGAAGGAACCACAGCCACAGCCTCCCTGGGCAACCTGGGACAGTGTCTCACCACCCTCACAGGGAAAAC
>NW_008693329.1:0-1514 GCF_000695815.1 Acanthisitta chloris | reverse complement strand
CTCACCTCCTTTGACCTGCTGCCACACTCCTATGGATGCAGCCCAGGACTGGGTTGGTTTCTGGGCTGCAAGTGCACAGTGTGCATATGTTTTCCTCTAGAGTTGCATAAAAATCCACCAGAGAATTCCTGAGCTTGCTCCATAATTTCTAATTCTAGGAAGCTGCAAGAGAGCTGCAGGTAGGTCCATATGGATGCAGGTGCCAGGGAACTGCAGTTGTGGGAATCCTTCACCAAACTGCACAACTAGTGGATTTATATGGAACAGCTTCTAGAGTTAAAAATTGTCAAGTGTTTTTTCTGCACACTGCAATGAGCTTCTGCCTCTGAGAACACGTTTTTAGATCTAACTTGCTTTTGAATTTTGCCTTCAGTGGCAAATCTGAAATACTTTTCCTGTCCACCTAAATAAAACCTATAAATCTTAGCTAACTCCTAAGTGGGAGACCAGCAAGAATCTCAAGTATTTCACAGAAGCTCCTAAGGATACACAGCATTAGGGAGTCGATGTGATTTTTCCTCCTCCTTAATCCTTTAATCCTTTAACAGTGCAGATGTTTCCTGACAATGGCAGTAAGACCCAAGAGTACACTCTGGTAGTGCTTTCAGAGCACTCCTGGTTGTGTTTCTCCCCCACAGCCTCTGCAGTTTCGGGTGCTGTTTGTGGCTGATGCAGTATGTGCAGCCTGAACAAATAGATGTTTCTGTGACATTCCCTGGATGCTATGGAAACTGTCTTGGTGGTTATCAGGGAGTTATGAGTAGGTTGGTTGACATTTTCTTCAGGAGGCCTGGAGCAGGAGAGCAGGATTTGGGGATCACTGCTGTGCTGGAGGGTCCAGGGGAAGCC
The DNA here is from genome assembly GCF_000695815.1 of Acanthisitta chloris. Classification (NCBI taxonomy): domain Eukaryota; kingdom Metazoa; phylum Chordata; class Aves; order Passeriformes; family Acanthisittidae; genus Acanthisitta; species Acanthisitta chloris. The sequence continues at coordinate 665 of NW_008693329.1, read as the reverse complement.
AGGGCAGAGGCAGAGAAGCTGGTAGGGCACAAGAACCATTGTCTGGGGGAACACCAGGGAGAAGCTGAGGAGGTGGTGGATTCACCATCCCTGGAGATTTTCAAGCTGAGACTGGATGTGGCACTTAGTGCCATGGTCTAGTAACCACAGTAGGGTTGGACTCGATGATCCTTGAGGTCTCTTCCAACCTGGTTGATTCTATGATTCTAAACCAAATCTGCAGGCTTAGGGACCCAGGATGGAAAGGAGGAGAGTTTGGTTCTGTTATTTCACTTTTAATTTTCTTTTTTCTTTATTATCTCCCTTACAAGGACAGGCGGAGGAGCAGTCTGTGTGGCTTGGCTCCCCAGCAGCCTAGAGCAGAGCTTGTCACTGGGGCAGGCAGCAAGGCAGAGCTCCTGCACAGTGTTCACTGGTCCTCTGTGTCCCTCTGGGTCACCTGCTCCCTTGGGATTGAGGCTGAACTGAGTTTGCCGGGGAACTGTACCTTCACAGAGATCCTCCCCAGCTCCTCTTTGGGTGAAATGAGCAGGTTATTGGGTGTTTGATCTCAAAGTGATGCTAATAAATGCAGCCAGTCAGAGGTCACTTGGCTTCTGCTGTCCACAGAATTGTAGACTCATCGAATTCTGTGGAATCATGGAAGTGTTGAAGCAAGCCCAGAG
>NW_008693328.1:38769-41409 GCF_000695815.1 Acanthisitta chloris | reverse complement strand
CCAAAAAAAAACAAAACCAAAAAAACCATCAAAATTGCTTATTAACTACACATACTTTTAAATACATCCAATATATTCCAATATAGCATCTTTAAGAATTGCTGCTTTCCTGCATGTGTGCATCACATCTGTGTGCATGCATCAAAGAAGCAAAACATTTTTAAAAGAAAACAGGCCAAAACCAAACCCACCTGTAAACAAGTCAAAAGTGGCTGTTGTTCACTATACACCTGTGATAAGAGCTCTATTAGATAAAATAAATTGCATGCTACCAAGAGACTGTCTTCCTGCTCTGAAGACATAAGGGACATTTCAGTTCTGCTTGTGTGCTTGTATGGATGGGAGAAAGAGGGTGGGCATGACTCATTCTAACAGACAAAACCTATTCCCCAAATAAATGTACAGACCCTAAAAATAACAAGGCAAACAGACAAAATGTGTAAAAGAGAAAAAGGAGAAAACATCTTACATAAATAAAGGAGAAGAAAGAAGAGGTACCCATCTCAGATATCAGTTAAATATAAAACAATGCATTGGTATGCAAGCAGGGAAAAGCAATCATTCAGAGCTTAATGTCTTATGCCATTAATATCATGCATGCATAAGTTGTCTCTTAGAATATTTCTTCTAAAAATATCACATTTTTGTCTTCCTCAATTTACAAAAAGAAGTGCACTTCACAGCTATTAGCCACATCTCATTTCTGTGATAGATTCTCAGTTGATATAAACCATGCAACATCATCCGTACCAATGGAGCTTTTTTTATATCAATTTCACAGAATCATAGAATGGGAGTGAAATGAACCTTAAAGATCATCTAGTCCCAACTTCCTCTGTCACAGGCAGGGACACCTCCCACTAGACCAGGTTGCTCAAGGCCTTATCCAACCTGACTTTGAACACTGCCAGGGTTGGGGTATCCACAACCTCCCTGGGCAACCTGTTCCACTGTCTTACCACCCTCACAGCAAAAAATTTCTTTCTGACATCTAACCTAAATTTCCCCTCTTTTAATTTAGACCATTACTCCTTGTCCTATCACTATGCTTCCAAACAAAGAGTTCCTCTCTGGCTTCCCTGTAGGCCTCCTTCAGATACTGGAATCTTGCTATGAAGTCTCCACACAACCTCTTCTCTGGGCTGAAAAATTTAAGATCTTCATATTTTCCTTAGATAGTCTATGCAAGATAGAATGTTGTTCAGTTAACAGATTTATTGAACATAAAATATTTTTAGTATCCATTCAAATCCAAATAATATTAAAAAACAAATAAGCTTCCACAACCACAATATGCTAACACAACATTTTACTGTTCTATGATGACTCATGGAAAAGGTCCTCCCTCATTTTGTTCTCTGGTATAACTCCCTTCAGACAATGTATTGCAATATCTATTTTTCATCCAACAACATTCCTCAGTTTTTAGACTGGACAGAGGATTGGTAGGGAGAAAAATTCATCAATCACAGACATTATACAGTATTCATGTATCATAAATCCTTGATTAGTTTAGAAGACCCAAAATTCTCTAGGGACTATAGCAAATTCAAAAGCTGTTTCTAAATGATAAAGCAGATGCTTCAGTTTCTGACCTGCCTAGCTACCAGGTAATAAATGCCTCCACCCCCTCCAAATAATACAGTCAGGCAATGTTTTGTTATATGGACCATATATTTGCCTACTCAATGTCAGGGCTAGGATGCACACAAAATTTTGCTCCTACAGTTTACAAAATGTAATGTACTTAGATGTCAGTGGAGACTGGTATAATACTGCTAAATCAGCACTTACAGAGTCTAGCTGGTTACAGTTATAGGGCTTTGTATGAGGGCTAATGTCTTGAAAACACTGAGAAGTAGTGATTTTGTTTTTAGATTACATTTCAAGGGATCTTCATACGTCTCTTGTTCTATAGCAGTGCTTCAGGCCAATTGAAAATGGCTCTGACAGTAAGAGAGAATGGAAAATGCAGATAGGTAGAGACAATATACTCGCAAATCTCAGCTTATTTTTTTTTCTCACCCGCATTGATAGTGATTCTGATTTCTGCTTTTTGGAGTCAACTAGTATTTAGCAGTTCAATGGAAGATGGCCAAGAAATATTTCTGTTTGATTTATTGTTTTAGAAACTATGCCTTGGAATACAAATCTGATTTGGCTCTAAGATTAAGAAAGCAGTACTGAGTGATAATGTTAATTAGGCTCCTAGTGGCCACTTAACACAGCAGACCTCCATTTCAAAGAGCAGTCTTTGATGTGCCACAAGGAACTGCACCATCTCACAATGATACCTTTCCTCTGAGATTTCCAGCAGCAAAATTGTATTAGAAGATGGCAAAATATATGTTTCTTTCCTAATATTGATTTTCCATGTGTCATGGTTTAACCCCAGCAGCAGCCAAGAACCACACAGCCTCTCACTCACTCCCCCACCAACGGGATGGGGGAGAGAATCAGAAGGGTAAAAGCTACAAAAACTCATGGGTTGAGATAAAGACAGTTTAATAGAGAAAGCAAAAGCTGCACACACAAGCAAAGCAAAACAAGGAATTAATTCACTGCTTCCCAAAGACAGGAGGTGTTTAGCCATCTCCAGGAGAGCAGGGCCCATCACGTGTAACGGTTCCTTGGGAAGAC
>NW_008693328.1:33842-38479 GCF_000695815.1 Acanthisitta chloris | reverse complement strand
AAGAAAGTTAACTCTACTCCAGCTCAAACCAGCACACCATGTAAGCCGTTGCTGTAGTTGCCATTAGCATAAAATATAATATTGCTATGTTATATAATTATATTTTGATGGTGGGGTGTCCTATGTGATTATTGAGAAGGAAGAAGTCAACATTGTGAAGTGTTCAGAGGGTCTTTGGACTTAAAGAAATTCTTCAAGCATAAAATGAGACTCCTTGGAGCAGAATCATGATTAGTAATGGTTTCTAAATGTAGTTATTGCATGGATATGCATAATGCACAATCCCCTTATTGTAACACATGATGTACTTTTCTCCCAGAAAAAGAAATAAGCACTTTCCTATACTTGCATACAGTTTACAGGCAATGTTGGGAGTGCTGTTATGTTCACATTATGGTGACTATACTGTGCCAGCTGCTCTGGGTTGTTTGTCACATGCTGTGAATTTGGAAACATGACGGATTTGAGAGATTTCAGAGTGCATTAAGGGATTTGGTGTATGAATGCAACATCCCATTTTTAACAAACTGCCATGAAGATAGGGTCAAGCAGCAAACACTTGCTAGGTAACAGAGTCCCAGGATTCAGTTATTGGGACAGAATTACTAAAATATGGACCCAGTCTCAGGTTCTGCTGTGAACATCCTTTTCATCTGGTCTAAGTAGTGAAAATCTGTGGCTGCTGACTTCTGTGATGCTGGAAATATGCATTAGAAGTTGGACAAGGATGTATCCCTGCTTCTTTAACAGGAAGTATGGAAATCTGATCCAAAAGTAAGAATTGATCAACCCCAGACCAACAAAGATGCAAAACGTTGAAGCAAAATTAGATTTGTGGCTCATTTCCTTACTGACTATAACTGTACTAATAAAAGAAAATATGGCCACATCCTTTTGTGTGGCCCTGGCACAGCACACTTTGTGTGACTAAACTCTCGTCTTTCCTAAGATTTTACTGTTTTCATATTTGAAAGCATCTCTGGCTTGTGCTATCTTTTGAACTGGAGTCAGGCAGGGGTTATTTGGCACAAGCCACAGCCATGCCCAAAAGCAATCTAACCTCTGGATGGGAGAGTTGCTCTTATGCCTATACTTCAGACTGTGCCTTTGCCAGATTTAATTTACTAGTAGGGATGTAACTAGCAATGAACAGCAGTGACAGTGAGGCTCACCAATACACTGAGGGACTGTACTTCTCAAGAAAGAACAAAATGTAGGAACAGCAGGAGTGACTTTTTTTTTTTTTTTTTTTTGTGATTAGACCTTTATGTCACAGCTCTTCATATCAGAGGAGATGTTGACATGCTAGGCCAACTACAGCTCCATACTGCCTACACCAGCTGCCCCTGTTGCATCCTCTCAGTGGACCCTGCTTTTGGGCCAGGGAATGGGCTAGATCTCCAGATATTTTCATGAATATGTTTTCTACGAATCTAAATAAACTACTGCTCCTGCCTAGGACAGCTTGCTTGAATCCCAAGCAATGTCTTGGTTCTCTGCATAGTTGTATGTGGCGTGACAGGACACAGAAACTCAATAGCAACAAGGATCTTAGTCTCCTTGTTCTTTTGAGCATCCTCCCCACCACACACAGTTTTCCACTGCTGCTGCTGCTTAGTTCCCCTACCACACCAGACCTGCCAGACCCCCAGGTTAATAGGAGATGATATGACTGAGCTGAATGAAAGGTTTCTTTTCAGGTTTGACTGTTTATTTGCTTGCTTTCCAGTGAAAATCTGCTTCCTCCCTCCCATTCCCTAAGGAAGTTTGGATGGAAAGTGATTGAGAGATGATCAGTATGCTGCCACTTTTCTCAGCTTGGCTTTTCTGACTGGAACAACCAATTTTGACTGCAAACAGAATTACAATGCCAGAGTTAGCATTGCCTGTGTCACCAGCTTAATAAATAGAGCAAAGAAACCCTGGCACAATGCACAGCACAGAACTGGAGCAAAGTCACTGCTAGCTAGTGTCTCCAGTAAGGAAAAATACTCTAAAGATTTCCGTGTCTGTGGGTTTTTCCACTGGCTTTATTCCAGATGCTGGAATCCCAAGGATGATGCATGCAAGATTTCAATGGCTTTGTGATAAAAATTGTCTGGATTTTGATGATATGCTCTGTCTAATAATTTCATATGGGTGTTGCTTGTTCTAGATGGCATCTGTTGTATTTGTTTATCCATGCCTTGCATGTTTTAAAAAAACTAGTATTTTGCAGAATTGCCCATACAGAATAATGACTGTAGTGGAAACAATGAAAGTAAAATCACCTTCAGAAGATAAAAATGTCCAGTTTTTAATACTCCAGGCAGTAAGACTGATGGTTACATGAAGTCCTAAATGTGTCTCTTCAGTCTTCTTAAAATAGTATCCATATTCTCATAGCATACTTTTAAATAAACCACTCTGAAGATGCCAGAGAATAAAATGTATATTTTCATATTTCATTGCTTTTAAATAATATCTTAAAGTACCAATAAAGAAAAAAAAGCCCTCAAAAATCAAACCAAAAGCACCTCCATGACAGAGTTACATTGTGCAGTTCTCTGAACATATGAAGAGTGAAGAAATCTGCTGTGTTTCATCTGATTTATCACTGACATATTTTAATATCCACTTTCAGGGAAGTAAACGAGGAAGATTATGTCCTCTAAATATTTCCATTTGTTTGTTTCTTTTGCTGCCTTCCCAGCTCTAAATTTCACTGTTGACAAAGTGACTGAAATGTTGAAAATAAATAATTTCAATTGCATGAAAAATATGACTTGGCTACAGTAGTAGGAGAGCTCAGTGCAGTATACCAGTACATTTTACAGGCAGAAAACTGCAAATTACAAACCTAATATTTTAGAATGCTACAAGTAATTTTTAAATCCTCAGAATAAAATATATAAAATATTCACAATTTCAATTGCTTGCATGAAAAAAAGTACTTGCCAAGTGACATTTTGTTGTTGTTCTTATCAAGATTTTACTTCTGCATTCAAATCTGATTCAATATTTGCTACCTGCAATTCTAAATGTTTCCCTACTGGACATTATTTTTTTAATTAGTGAAGACAAAATGTATAAGGTTTGTGTGATGAATTTAACTTTAAACCTGAATATTAAATTCTAAATTCACTGCATTGTTCTGCTATGTAATCTGATATTTTTCTACAATAAAGATGATTTTTTGGTTCTCTTGGGAAAGACAGATAATTAACAATAAAAAAAACCCACCTAGAAAATGACCATGCCCTGGAGACACATCGTAGAACACAGGGACCTTAATTCAAAATCCAGATATTTGAAGTGCATAGACATATTGATCAACACCAATTATTAATGATATGGGGTTTTCATCATTTGTTTATGTAATATCATAGATATGTATTGCAGCTTTATAGAGAACCAACTGTGTTGCTGCTGCTTTGGTTCATAATATTTGTGATGTTAGGAAGCCCTTAAATGTCAGATTATGAAGTACTTATGGAAAAAAAAATAATTTGAGTAGTTGGCATCAAATTAATCCTTTTGCTAACAAAGACATGTAGGAGATTGTTAGAAAAAAAACAGAAAATAAAAAGTTTATCAGGGAAGAAGCTTTCTGACAAATCAGTAAGAAGGAATGTGCATAATACCTACAGTATTAGTCCATTGAATTAGTTTGTAATATTCAAGCATACCCTTGAATAAACATCAAATATGAATAAACATCAAATTATTCCTCTATTTTGTTAAGTCCTCGTCTATGTTTTTAAATCATATTTAGTAATACGAGTTTCCACGTGGCTGCATTTTTCTCTTAATCAACTCTGACTTTTGCTAGGATATTCTGTCTTTCCTCATGTGTCTACAAACTTCAGAAGCCAGATGTGAATTACATTTTTAAGCAGTATCCCAGACCATAAAGATTTCAAACCTCAAAGAGGCAATGGGAGAAAAGCCACTTCCTACTAGACTAAGCATTCATGTTACTGAAAAATTTAACTGCATCTTCCACATGTGGCTTTGAAGGATGTAAGGCCGACGTACAGGAATACATATTTTTATTTAATGAAAATTCTTGTTTTGGGACAAATTATCTTTGAGCAGTCATGATTTCTTGGCTTTGGTTGGTTGTTTCGAAGCATTTAAATACAACTTCTCTGGTAGAATTTTAAGCAACTGTATAACTTTTACTTTAAATATATATGGGAAAAAATAATTCTTATTTCCCTCCCTTCTGCCAGAAGATAGTTCAATTTTCCTCACTTGTCAGTTAGTAGTGGAATGAAAAAATAACAGAGAAAATAAGATTTTCTTCATGCAAATGAACAGATGTTGTTCTTAAAAGTATTATGAAGTTTTGCATTTCTCATTGAAAAAGAAAATCAGTGGGAAAATTGATTAAAACAAAAAGGAAATGTTGCCACAGACTTCTAAAACAGAACAAACCAGTGGAAAATCACAACTTGTCAGTTAGTAGTGGAATGAAAAAATAACAGAGAAAATAAGATTTTCTTCATGCAAATGAACAGATGTTGTTCTTAAAAGTATTATGAAGTTTTGCATTTCTCATTGAAAAAGAAAATCAGTGGGAAAATTGATTAAAACAAAAAGGAAATGTTGCCACAGACTTCTAAAACAGAACAAACCAGTGGAAAATCACAATT